>NC_141886.1:7618420-7921451 GCF_030686135.1 Camelina sativa | reverse complement strand
TATTATGAATAAAACTGAATAATTTACTATATATGTATCTACATTAGAAATACAAACGACATTTATTTTGACTTATAAATTAAAATTTAATATGAAAAAGAGAAAATATTGTTTTACAAATTTTGTCACCAAGTAATTTAGACTAAGATATTTAAACGCAAATTTCTTGCGAAAAAATAAACAGATTAAACATAATTATTAATTGTACATGGGATCTACATGAATTTCATAATTTGGTCTCCTCCCTCAGTCCTCCATATTTAATTAGTTCAATGAATAGCAGAGGAAGATCTATTAAATATTCGGTTTAAGATAGCTTCAAGTGTACTTAAAGTTAGTTGCTTTGTAAATTAACCACACATATTTTATTCAACAGTGTCACACACACACACGTACGTTTATACAACTCTCTCTCTGCTGATAACAAGAAAAAATTGAATCTTTAAACATCGACGCAAACAGTAAAAAGGATTAAAATTCACAGTATAAAATGTTTTACGGACTACTGTTTTTGTTATTTTTACTCAAAGTTTACTTGGAAACTATTTACAAAATTATATCATCGCAATCTATCTTTTCTTAAGTTCATACTATTATTACCAAATCTTGATGGATGGCGAACCATAATGTATGTACTCTTCTTCTTTTGATCGTTATTAAAGCTCAATTTGACGAGACAACATAATTAGGAAAAATTAAAGAAAGGATTTGGGGATCTGAAATGCGGAAAACATGACAGCAAAAACTTGACTGTCTCGGTGAAGTTGTCGAAAAAGTCAAAGGAAAAGTCATCAGTTCGAAACTGAAGAACACAACATAATTTTAGCCACTAGGGGTCCCTCACATGACACTGTCCTAGGTCCATCTCACGTGCGGTCCCATTTCTGCCGCCGTTTTGGTGCTTGTGCCACCTTATAAATAAAAAAAACAGTCATTCGAGAATAATTCATAAAATACAGAAAGTGTCCTGTATATATATATACTGTCTGTATCGTTGTCAGTTCTCTCGATTTTTCACAGAACTTGAGAAGAGTCGTTGGGTAATATTCACAGACAAGCAGTGAAAAAACATAGCTAGATCACTTACGCGGTTGAAAACATATAATATGGCATCATAAATGGACTATAATTGAAAAAATATAAGTTTGACATTCTTATATTATCTTTTTGGTTTCCCTTGAATGAAAAGTACCTTTTCCACTTTCTGAATATCAAATGCTATTGTTTTTTTTCTTTTTCCACGGTAGGTGTTTTATATTTTATATTCATATACATATATTCGTCAAATTGTATATATGTTCGTGAGTGTTTATTGTTTAAAATAAATTGAAAAAAAAAATATTTCTAGTGACAGGAGAAAAAACACGAGCGAGTTTAAAGCATTTACCTATCATATACAAAATATGAGGGTCAAATTAGATCCTTAAATTCAGACATATAACTTAAAATAGATATATTTGAATAAGAGATACATCTAAATAATTATATATATAACACTACCTTTTGTTGTAGTTAAACACAAACAAAGAAAAAACCTCACTTTATTCATTTACTTTTAAGTTTAAAACCTATATCAGTTCATAATTATATCATCCATGATGAAGAAACCAATCCAACTCTCATTCACCGTTATGGTTATCTTCACCATTCTTGTGCTAGGTTTGTATTTATATTTATTATCTTTTTTTTTCTATATTACATATGTTCTTGTAGAAGAAAATAGTTGCAGGTATCAATCATATTCACTCTTTGAAGCACCAGTTAAATTATTGTATGTTTCAAACTTTATACCGCCTAGTCGGAATATGCTCAGACTGATTAGTGATATTTTAGACATTTTTATTAATATATCTCCATGAAAACGGATAAATTTCATTTCAAATACACAAATTAATACTATTTTTATATTTTATGCATATTATTGTAACATGAGTGGTGGCAAATGAGGGGCTAGGAAAGAAAAACCAATGTCATGAAGTTCTAAAGCAATCCAATTGTGTTGCCGCAGACTGTGAGACTATGTGTGTGAAGAAGAGGGCGAAAGGAGCGGGTTATTGCAGCCCTTCTAAGAAGTGTTTATGTTATTATAACTGCCCTTAATGATTTTCATTTACAATAACAAGAGATTTATAATAAAGTAGTAGAATAATAAGTCGGGTTATAGCCTAACGACTGTAGTAGAGATATCTTCTATTTTTCATATTTTTTATTACACGTTAATTATGTGGACAAAAAATCTGAAATTTATTAGATATCTCTCCTACATTATAAAAATTCACAAAAACTTATCTAATTTTTAACTAACTAAATGAAACGTAAAAAAAACTAAATACAAGAAAATATGAGAGTGATGATGTTAACATAATTAACGAAATTAGTTTGGTTCATAAATCATAAGATATAAGAGTAAAAAATTTGTTTAAAAAAAAAAAGGAAGAGAGAGCGAAAGAGACAGAGATCTTCGATAACGTTGCACAGACGTCGCGTTCGTGCGGTAGGACCCAACAAGACACGTGTGTTGTTTTGTTCGGAGCGGTCTTGTTGTTAAGTTGACGTGGCTGTTACGTGTGTTTAAGCGTGAATGTCTCCCTCCCCCCCCCAAGTTATTATGCCACGTGTATGGTTTGTTTCTATCGTCACTCCCGTGTGGATCGATCGGTCTAGATTCATTCCTCTCTTTTTTTTTTTCTTTTTCTAATCCACTTTTCATCAACAATATTTTTGGTCAACGATATTTTCCAAAGATTTTAATTTCTCGCTTTTTATGATTCCCTGCAAAATCTAAAGGGATTATGACGTTTTTAATAAATGAATTTATATAAATAAATAATACTCTAAGTAATTACAAGATTAATAAAAAAGACACAAACGATATAAATTTGTTCAACTGACAAAGATATAAATTTGTATAATCAGAAACAAGTATTATTTGCGATGTATGACGGGTTGGTATGATCTGACCAGTACTTTATGTAGGATTTAATGATGTTTTTTTCTTAGAAACCAACAACTAACCCAAACCAAAAAAATACGTACATGAATTAAAAAAAAAAAATTCAAGGATTCGTGACAGCAACATTATTTTGTGGAAAAAATACTTATGTAAAACCAACGAAAAAAAGAAAAAAAAAACTTGAGTTGAAACGAATTATTATGAGTGGGAATAAAAAGAATGCTAAATGATGTGGAAACAACAACTGACAATGTCATTAAAATCAACTATCCGAAAACTATTAGTATAAATCAAATGTTTTGTTATGTATAATACAAAAACCAAAGTGGGACGTTCTTCTTTTTTACCGATGATTTCTTAAATACAAGTTTTTTTTCTTTCTGGGTTTTTTATTTTTGAGAAGAAAAAAAAAAGAGAACAATGTAATTTTTTCCCTTCATTTAATGAATTTTGGATTGTTTACGCAGTTAGGACTGGTTGGTCCTGCTTAAAAACCATATCGCCTTTTGTATTTACCGGAAACAAAAAACATACATGAACGCTTTTCATGTTTGGAGAAATTAGATTAAAGTTGCTGACTTGTTAAAAAAAATGAGACTTCTAATTATTAGTGTAAATCGTAATTTGACAGGAGATTTGGTTTTATTTTCAAAAGTCTGTATTATAAGGAAATAAAATGAGTTGGGATTGAAAATGTCCAGATTTTTTTTATTGGACTGTTTTAGTTTTCTAGTTGACACCTATTGAAATAGAACATGAGATTAGAAAAATATATAACTTGGATTAGTGAACGAATATTCATTATCGGGTTTAACTGTTTCACCATCTAAGCATTCTTGATTTGGTCGGAAATTCTATTATGACAGGTGATGTACTTGGACAATCCAGATGTAGCGACATAGCAATAAAATTGTTCATGAAATTTTGTATATTTGCATTTAATGTGGGATATCAATATGTTTAAATGATCTCTATAATTATGTCAATGATCAACATTCGATATTAGAACTTTTAAAAAGATGTTTTCATGGTATATGAATAAGGTGTCGACAATATTATTTACTCTTCTAAAAAGAAAAGGTGTCGACAATATTGTTTACTCTTTCAATGAAGTTCTCAAGTCATTTTTTATTACCACTGATATATTGTTGATTTTCCAGGAAAACATTATTATGACACTAGACAATATATGCTATATAGATTAATAAAATAAATATGGCGTTTATAAATATTTATTTTTAATCTTCAAATGATTATATTTATATTCAATAATTTTTATTGATAAAAAATTTAAACTAAAATTCTGCACAAATAGATATAGCAAAGAAGTATTATCTTCAACAATATATATGTTGTATGAATTAAATTAGTTTAGTGTTTATATAGATTTATACTCAAAAGTTTGAATAATTATATTTAAGCTCAAGTATTTCTACTAACAGAAAATATTTTACATTAAAATCCCGCGCATGTGTGAATATAAATTCTAGTACATCATAATTTGTCTAGAAAACAATCAATTTTTAAGTCCAATCTATATAAACCTGACATCATGCATGAGCTCAATACATGACCCAATTTTGACATATCTGATGTTTTTCTTGATAATTCATATCATTTATCAACTTAATATTAATACTGAAAAAAATTATACTATCTCACTACGAATATGATGTTAATTTTATAAGCGTTTATAAGGTTTTTAATAAGGTTTATAAAAGGTTTATAGAAGTTTTTTTATAAGATTTTTATAAGAGTTTTATAAGATTTTTATAAGGTATTTACAAAGTTTTTATAAGGTTATTATAAGCCTTTTTAAAGGTTTCTACTTATAAAACTTTATAAATATCTTATAATTTTTTTAAATCGTTTAAAACCTTATAAAAAACTTATAAAAGCCTTGAAAATGTTTTTCGAATTTTTTTTGGCGGGTAAATATGTCAAAAAAAATTTTGGCAGAAAAATATTGTTTTTCATTTTATTAACTAAAATATTTTTCAAGTATAGGTAAAATGGTCATTAAAAATTAAAAGAGAATAAAAAATGACAAAAATGGTATTTTTGAAAAGAAGTATATTAAAAAGAGTATTTCGGACAAATTCTCAATATACTTTAATATGAAAAATCAAGATATGATAAATCTGTAGTTAGAAATATTTATAAAAGTTCATATATGTTAAAAACAGATTTAGATATCCATAATATTTCATGTGGCCAAATTGTTTATGTAACCTAAATAAAGTAAACTAACATAGATATCAATTAAAATTTTAAAACATTCGAAGTAAAAATATAGCTTTCTTGGAATCCTATTTATTGCTGCAAATAGAGAGTAAACTCTTTTTGTGCAATTTTTTTGGATTTAAACCAAGTTTAGCTGTTAATCATCTCCACCTAATGATCTCTCAACCTAACGCGTTTTAATGTTTTAGTTTCTGAAACTTCTTCTTCTCTTGTCTTCTCTCAGTCTCACTCTAAAATCAGATGGAGTCACACTTAATATATACTATAATTTTCTCTCTCTGTGAAACTATGCCTTACACGCAAGTTAGCACTGCCACTGCCCGTCTTCTGGGACACAAGGCGACCGCCTTTGTTTTAGCAGTTTTTGTTATATCGTTTTTAGGTATTCTAGTGTGGTTTTTGATACCAAGGTTCTGTAAGAGGGCTATGTACTGTATAAGAACTCCAGCCGGTTATGTCTGAAGACTTCGGTCGTATATTTGACACGGAATGCGCCATCTGTTTGGAGGATATCAACCCGAGAGGTGATCAACTTGGGCGCACCAGTTGCCGCCACGCCTTCCATATGCGGTGTATTAGCACTTGGAGTAAGCACTAATACTGTTGTTCCGTCTGCAGGCGCACGCAGCAGAAGCCATAAAGAAGAAGAAATAAACCTATTATATTGAATAAAATATAACATTCGCGATTTCTTAAATTTTCATAAGATGTTACTGGATTTAATTTATCTCTGACCGGGGGACATGCGTGCGTCACAATTTCAAGACCAAATCCGGTTTAGGCAAATTCCTTATGGATCCTTCTTATGAATGTATTGGATGGAATTGGAATATTGCTTTTATTTTATTTTATTAAGTTTACATAAACTGGATAATATGTTATAAGATAAATGGATTTTGTTCTTTTCTATAAATGAAAATCGTAACATTTTTAATTACAAATTGAATTAATTTCCTACCTATAATGTGAAATATTTTATAAGAATTGTGCTTCATTAGATGTAGAATTCCTATATGCACATAATATCAACTAAGCAAAGACCTAGTTAGTGCCAAATAAAATACAAACTATCAAAAGATAAAATAATTAACAGAACATACATATATATGTAAGGTTAATGCGATTACCACATTGCCCAACAAACCAAAAAAAAGGAACAAAAAAAAGAAAAGAAAAAGAAGAAGCAGCTTATAGAATAATATCCTAAACAATCATGTAAGTGATTTATAATTATTAATCTTTGTGTTTAAAACTAACATACTTTAAAATGTAACATTTGTTGAGAAAAAAATAAACTTTAGCATAAAATTTATGTAGTTTAGTCATTAAAATATAACTTTGAAAACAAATACTATTGTAGGAATAAATAAGAGTGTAGAGTAATTAGTTTATTTTTCTAAGCTTAAGAATTTCTGTATATGCATCTATTAAATGATACATATAAAAATATAATAATATCACTGATTATCGTACATTAAACTTGAAAAATGCAGCTTTCAAAAAATATCATCTACTATTTCACAAAGAAATATTTTTCTTAAGAAGAAAAGAGATTGGATTTTTGTTGTTTTTTTGGTATTTTTACATAGAGTAATGTTGTTTATTACCACCATCTAAAATAGTTAGCAAATATATCATAATTTGTCTAGAAAACAATCAAATTTTGAGCCCAATCTATATAAAACAGACATCATCCATGAGCTCAATACATGATCCAATTTTGACATATGTGAAGGTTTTCTTGATACAGTAGAACCTCTATAAATTAATACTCGATAAATTAATAATACCTATAAATTAATAAATTTCTTTGGTTCTAAGTTGGGACTAGTGTAATTTTAGACATTATTTGATAATATAATAAGATAATAACTTTTTTGAAAATCCTTTGTAAATATATGGTCCCATCAATAATAGAAATTAATAATTATATAAAATTATTTACATATATGTATATATATTCATATTTATTTTTAGTATAGTTCATTTTTAGTATATAAAAATCTTTGAGTGATATCTTTAAAGCATGATAATTGTTATTTTCTTTGTAATTGAATTTATAAAAATATTAGTTGTAACGATTAAATCTTATTTTTAATACTTTTTAATCAAATTAGGAAAGTCTCTTTATAAATTAATAATTATTAATTTATCGAGAAATTAAAACTTCTATATATTAATAGATTTTCATGGTCCCAACATTATTAATTTATAGAGGTTTTACTGTAATTAATATCATTTTTTTTGGTCAAACTAATTAATATCATTTATTAACTTAATATTAATACTGAAAAATGAAATTATACTATCACACTGCGGATATGACGTTGATTTTTTTATTTTTATTTTTTTTTAAAATAGTGTAAATAGTATTCACGATTTAATTTGTTCGCTAAATCATGTACGATGTATCCAATGGTTCGTCAGTCCTCAAATCTAATACCAAGATTACATCACCTAGTTTTATTATAGGTTTATAGCTTTATAATCTCTTAACAATTAGATACTTTTGTGGTCTACCACATTCATATATCTAGCTACTATCGTCACACGGACCAAATTATCTATTGATACGTAGTTTCCAGAAAAAAGAGTAATACATATATTGATACACAAGCTACATAATCTCAAACATATGTACTAATAACTAATTTTGTAGTGTAAAATGGTTAATTCACCTACATTCAAGTCTCCACATGTAGAAACACATATATTCAAACCACCTCGTGATATTCTCACTAGAAACCAATAGAAAAAGTTCGACGACAGTCGACACGTTTATCTGAATTGAACTCTAATATCATTTTGTAATGCGCGCACGAGCTTTCAGTACACACATACTCACCCCACGATCAATATCAAAGTTGAAAGTCTGATGGACGTTGACTAATATTGGAGGCCAAAAACAGAGTAGAGACAAAACATGAAAAACAGAGGACTTTTGAGAAGTGAAAAAATAATAACTGACATGTAGAGAAAAACCCTGTTCGACTAGAGATGGTGATTGGGTCATGGCCTTGTAAACAAAACAAAACAAAAACTGCTATGTTCAGTTTAGTTTGTGTGTGTGAGAGAGAGCGAGAGACAAAAAACAGTACGAGATTTTTGTATGGTCTTTTCTTTTTTTTCTTCACCTTTTATGTTTTTTACTCCAAAACTGTAACTTCTTGATCAACCCTCCAGAAATTTGAATCGTTGAACTCTGTCACACCCGAATTCTCCGCTTGGTTTTCGTTTTCTGGAACTTTCTGAACCATATTCCGCTTCAACGGTCCAGCTTCACCGACTATCCCTTCTTTTAAAGCTTGCTCCATTGCTTTCTCTGTTCCTTCTGGTTCCACTCCCACAAACTCCACATCCTCTTCGAAAAGTGCTCGCACTGCAGGAGCTGAAGGTGATTTGTGTCCTGAGCTGCTGCTGCTTCCAGATGAAGTTGATGTTGGAGAACCATTTGGAATAACCGGTTCGGTTTTGACATCTAGCATTGGTACATCGATGAATGGGTTCAGACTGGAGCTAGTGACTTGCATCTCAGATGCTTCATCGATGCTTGTTGGGTCTGATGGTGATAAATTGTCTGGAGAGATGTTCTTCGGTTTCTCGGTTAGGTTATCGTCTTCTTCTTCTTCTCCAACCAGGACTTCATCGTCACTGCTGCTGCTATTGTTGGCATTTGAGTTCTCATTCATGTTCACATCTTCAATCGCCGTGTTGCTGAACCTGTCATCTTGGAATGTGAACCAGTCCGAATTTGTGAGCAAGCTGCAGCAGGTAAAATGAGACATGATCAAGTCTTCGTTGAATAAAAACAGTAGTTCAGATGACTGAGCTAAAGAACAACCCATATGAGAACACTCAATAAACCCACCTTCCTTGATCATCTCCAAGTCTCAAGGATGAAATTACTACTTCAGCAGATTCATCGTTAAAGTATGCATCCTGCATATAATATGAAGAATAAGTCCACTATTTGAATACGGAAAAATACTTTCAGGCTTACACCTTATCACATACCATGAAATCATATTGTGAAAACCGATATAAAAAGTTTTCTTCGATATACAAAAAATAAAAGAGAAGAAGTGAATAAGACTTACACTATCATCTCTATCAAGGGCATTGAGAGCATTCTGATCCTGACACCAGAGAAGAAAAAAGGGTTAAATTGTTAAACTGGTGTCGAGTAAACCGTTTAAGAAATTCAAGAACTATTAGCAGTAAAATACCTCTTCATTATCCTCGTTTCCATAGATTCTGTAATTAAATGCTTGGTTCAAATTGTTTGCCAAAGCTGCAACATCGTAATCCCTGTCTTCCTCGTCGCTATCCCTTGTTCTATCTTGCAGTGTAGTTGGACGCCTGTATTTGACATTGGTTTAAGATCATATATCAACTCCCATTATATATAAAAAAATGTAAATTAACAGGTCTTCATCAGGCAGGAGAAAATTTGTGTTTTGGTTAGCATAGTGCAGAAGAAGAATAAGAAATTTCATCTACATCTATCATTATGAACCAATGCTTTACAGTGATGAAGGAGAAAAAATTGATCAAATTACCCGCATGCCCATCTGTATACATTCTCAACAGTGTTGCGCTCCTTCAGAACACCATTTCGCCATTCGTTCCATTCACTGTTTTCCTAATGATTTGATAGAGAAAAGTCTTGTTACCAACACACCAAAAGTAGAAAGGAGAGCACTCTTAATGCTAGACCCGTTATGCGTGCAGTTTGATGAATTTAATGTAAGAACAAATTACGGTACATAAGATTGTTTGGTTGTAATACCAACCTGAAGAGATGTCTTTATCAGGCCATTGCTATCACTCAACTGGATAAGTTTATTCCATAGTCTTGTGATATGTCCAACATATCCGGCCCGTGGTGGTTTTTTCCCAGTGGCAACTACGGTAGGCTACATCACAGAAGAAAAATGGCAGACATGTTTGTTTACCTAATGATCATCTGAACAAGAAGACTACAACTCTTAACTTGAGCTGATTTTGACATGATACAAAACCATATACTACTAATCAATAAAAGTCTTTGTAAGAAAAAGCGCAGATGGTATACCAGGTTACTGCCAGAAAGAACCGAGTCTTTGTCTGATGAAAGAATTTTGCTAATGAGATTGCATTCTCGAAGGATATGGTTAACCATAGTTTCGCTCTTGTTTTCCAAACAAGAAAGTATTATACTCTCCACTTGGTGATGGAGAGCATTATTGTATGGGTACCTTCATAAGTTGAAGTATTTAGCTAATTAACTTCTTAAGTAAACTAAAATCCAAATCAAGAGTTTAAAGTTTAGTAGAAGCTTACTCGAAAAATAGTTCAAGGATCCTTTTAATTGTTCCAGAGCTCGCTAATTCAGTTCCAGCAGCTTCATTTCCAGATTTTAACAGAACCGCAATGAATTCTACTATCTGGCAAAACGAGCAACAATTCAGCGTAAATATCCAAAAGATGTACAAATCACTTATCAGAAATGGGTAAGTTTAGGATCTGACCTTTAAACGATGCTTTCCAAGAGGTGGCCTCAGCTCTCCATACGTTGTAGGCAAGACTTTGCTGTCAGACGCTACACTGAGAAGCACAAGCAAATCACCTGCAGCAAAAGACATTAAATCTTGTTATATAAGGACAATGAAGACTGAGGAGTCTATCCTTGATTTAACAAAACTTGCAAGACATATTTCCTACATATCCAAGGAAGGCTAAGAAGGAATCCCAACAAACATGGAATTAATGAACTCCCAATTTCGCACTATCCACATAAATCAAAATGGAACAGACCAAATAGAGCAATAGAGTCATGGGTCAGCAGAAACTAAAAAAAATAATCACAAAAGGTATGCATTGCAATGTGATTGTTTCATGTGCATCCAGCACAAACTAAGATAAAAGTATGATCTTCTTGTTTCATGGAAGATTCCGTAGCACCAGAAACCAACTTACCGAGTTTAGGTAGCATAGCACCAATAGTCTCCTGGGTCACTGGGACAGGAGACTCAAACATATGTTGACTTCTAAAAGAATTGAAGAAAGGTGATGAAGCAGCAGATCTCCTCGGATCTAACAGAGAGATACACACAGTAAGTGAATGAACTAGGCCAGATTTTGAATGTGAATCTTCAATGGCATGACCAAATATCCTAGAAACGAAGCTGCAGAAGAAGATAGAGGTTTTGCCACATCAGACTATTGTATATATCCGCAGAAACCAGTGACACTCAAATATGAAAGCAAAGATTACAAACCCAGGGCTAGAGAGTTTTGAAGCTAGAGCTGAAGGTGCATTTCGAGTAATTGCACATAATGTTTCTGCTGCGTTTGCCTGAACCGCAGGAGGACTCTGATTCAAGTTACAAAGGTTGTCACTCAGAAATAAAGCCTCAAGACTTTTTTTTTTTTTTGGAATAACCTAAACTTTTACTACTTACAGATGGATTTAGTTTGTCCACGATCATTTCAAGTAAATCGCTATCAGCCAAGTATCGCATCACATCCGGAAAGTTGGGATAGACATTATCATCAGCCCCAACCAAGCGAACCAAAACCTACATAACATCACAATAAGTTTCTTTGAAAAGATGAGAACTGAAGTGACACAAAGCTGAACAGGATCTCAGACCACCATTTACCTCCATGATGGATGTTATTCCAATTAAATCAACCAACTGGCTAAACACATTTCCATGCCCCTGCAATTATTAAAAGCTATTAATATCTCAAAAAGCAATCCAGATTATGACAATGTAATCGATGGTAGTTGCATCAAATGGAATTTGTCATAAGCTAAACTGAACAATTTAGTCACACAAAAGATAATCCAAACGCTAATGCAAGAAAAGATAAAAAGAAAAGAAAATTGTTATCAGCCATTCTATGATAGTGGCAGCATTACTTACTTTTATATAGCTCATAAGTGCTGCAGTCTTTCTGATCATCAGACATATGACAACCTAAATCAAATAGAGACATGTAAGAACCTAAAAATCAGTTGGTCTTTACACACACTTCTTACTAGTAAAATAAGAGACCTTGCCGAAATAGCCTGCCAGCAATGCACTATGAGGACGATTCGGTTCCAAAAAGGAGAATAACAAATCCATCAGCTGCAAAATAAAATGAGACCACATCAAATGAGATCAACTACAGTGATAAGACTATAGCAAAAGGAAACACGATGATAGAAAATACCTTCTCATCCTCCACCAAAGTCTTAAAAATAACATCAATTTCACATGTAAATATCTCGCAAGAGATGAATGGAAACCTAAGTGAAGAAGAACCCATCAATAACTAAAGACCAAAAAAAAACGAAAGATTTGCCAGACAAGACAAAGTCTAGTCACAATAAAGGAAGAACATATTACTTGAAAGCACGTTTGCTATCAGCATCGTCTTGAGGCTCTTCAACAACATACCGCAGTAGTTGCTCCACTTGAGCTCTATCCCTTAGACTACAAACACCAATACTCCCAAATCAAAAAACTTTTCCAAGTAAAAAAAACATCACAACCAAACTATTGTATGAACAAAATATTACAAATTGATGAGTCGGCTATTCAAAGCTTTGCATTCTTGAATAATCTCTTCCTCATCAAGAAGCTCTTCCAATGTGAAACTGTCTTTGTCTAGTATCGACTCCACCTATACATATGTATATTAGCAAACAAAACCAATGAGCATCAACTCATGAATACTCCCAATATTATCACACGTTCACAACTTTAGCCTGTAGCGTCTACACTCGATTATAAAGTTTAAGTCTTTTTCCAATCAAACGCAATCAAAAAGATGATAATTGTCTAATCTACTTAAGAGCCATTTCCAAATATTTATAACAGAATCAAGAGAAGAAGAAAGAAATGAATCTGTTGAACTCACAGGAGACGAAGCAGAGAGAGAGGCGAGCTTCCAGAACATGGTGGAGAGTGAGAGAGAAGAAGAAGTAGAAGAACCCAATACGCTGTGGGAATCAAAGGATGAGGAGTGGCGATTTTTTTTGGGGTGGGAGCTCTCTGAAATCGATCAAATCAGTAGTCAATGGTGATGTGATGAAGAGGAGATCCAGAGAGAGAGAGAGAGAGAGAGAGAGAGAGAATGAGATCGGAGTTCTCAGATATTTTTTGAAAAATCGAGGCAGATTTTGCAAATTCTACAAAACTAAGGACATTTTATTTTAAAATATCTGAAATACTAAATAAAAAGGGTTTTAAATAATAATACGGGAAAGGAATTTTCCTATTTTATTTTGTCTACACTTTTTCTTAAATATGATCTAAAGAACAAATATTACATAGGTTTCGGGCTTTCGGGGGAAGCAATTTACTTGGAAACGAGGGCGAACTGTTAGTACGACGGTTGCAAAACGTCTTGATAGGGTGTTGTGTTGCCCACATGCTCGTTTGAAGTGGGCGGAAGCTTGTGTCACTCATCTTCCGTTCCTATCTTCTGATCATGTTCCATTGTACGTACAACTATCCCCGGAGATAGCAATGGACCCTCGCTGTAGACCCTTTCGTGTTTTGAGGCGGCTTGGATGAAACATGAAGGCTTCAAAGATCTATAATTCCGAGATTTTTCTTAGATTAACTTGCTAAGATTATATATGAATTTCTCTTATAAATTTAAACGCTAATTGGTTTTAATTAGTTGTTTAAATTATACACTAATTATGTGAGTTGATTTATTTAGATTTTGTGGTAGGTCTTAATTGTTTTTGCTTTTTATGTGTTAATAATATCTTTTAATATTTTTTAACTAGTGTAATGATTATCAATCTATTTGGCTCCAATTAATTTTGAATTCAATCTGTTTGGCTTCAAAGATTTTACATATCCTTATTCATATTTGAGTCACATTTCATTGTAATAATTTATAACTCTATGTCTATTTATTAAAATTGCTTCCCTTTTAATAGTATACTAGGGATTGGACCCGCACATACGTGCGGGGTTAATTTTAAAAGTACTAAGCAATGTTCAAGAAAGCGGTCTAGGAGGCCGCCTAGGCGCCGTCTAGGCGCTAGACGCTCAGTAGACGCCTAGATGACCGCCTAACCCGCTTAAAATTACATACATTTTATTTTAATATTTATTTTTGATTTTTAAATTACATATAATTAAATTATTATGTTTTATATCTATATACGTAATTATAAACATTTATATGTTGTTAATATAACTTAAATAAATGTATTTTTCTTACCGTTGTTTATAAATTTTTTATTTTTATAACATATATTTTAATATAATTATATATATATAATGTTTTATGTTGTAAACGCCTAAATCGCCTAAAAACCGTCTAGGCCCCGACTAAGCGTTCTAGGCGCTAGGCGTTGGGTCACCGCCCAGATACCGCCTAGCACTTTCTTGAACACTGGTACTAAGTTTGTAATTAGGTTTGGATTATGTGGAGTTACATTTGTAATTATGAATGTTAAAAATGTTATTAACATTCATAACCTAATTTTGTACCAATTTATTTTCAAACGAAAGAAGATGATTAGTATAGATATTCTGATGGTGTTGAGGTAAATAATGAAATCGTAGGAGAATTAGGTCAAGCGACTCTTGAAACAGCCAGCATCTGTTTGCTCAATTGTGGTCCTACTGGCTCTGAGGCTCTCGAGAATCTCGTACTTGGTGGAATCACAGACACATTGATACTAAAAGACCAATCTTTCTTCTCTCAATTCACTCTCGTTGTCGCAACTCAGGTACTCCTCTTTCTTTGAACTGCCCGATTTATGCGTCTATGATAAGTTCTTTAGGATTACAGAGCATTGCCTTATTTTTTATTTTCCATGTGTTGATTGTAGCTAGTGGAAGATTCAGTGGTGAAATTAGATAGAATCTTCAGGGAAGCAAATGTCCATAACAGCAACATTCCCTCGACTCGACTAGGGAAGAGAAAAACGAATTTAAGGTATCCTTACTTTTTGTTACTCAGCAAACAGTTAGTAAACTTTACTTGTCTTGTGATTTCTTGTATGTATTCTCTCATTCCTTGAAACATTAGGCTTTAGTTAAGTCCAAGATGATATCACCGGATGAAGATAACTACAGAGAAGCCATTGAAGCCGCTTTCAAAGTTTTTGCTCCTAGAGGAATCAATAAGTATATATCTCGTCTGGCATTGGTTGAATTAAACTTATCCTTTCTGTACTATAATAGATGCTAAAATATTGCAGTCGGTTGGACAACTGCAAAAACTGTAACAAGGATCTTATTTTCTTATAACTCTGTGATTAGTTTAGAGACTAATGGATAGCAATTAATTTTTGAATGAGTTTTATGCAGTCAGTTTCTGAATGAGTTCTTGAATAAGATATATCATATATGGTAGTTTCATTTTATGTACTTTGAGTTTGTGTTGAGTCTCTGATGAAGCTAAGACTTGACTGATTTTGTGACAACGAAACTAATTTGTTTGCTAAATATGTTCATTGACTTCATATCCAAGCTACTCAAGAGATGCTAAAACAAGCAAGAGGAGGACAACAGTTTCTGGCCATGTACTCAAGTGTTGTTGACGGAATAACAACCAATCCAGCAGCGATGGTTCTTCCATTGGATGATCACATGAAGTGGCGGACGTAGGTTGGAGACCCCCCCCTAAAAATAGTAAAATAAATTGTTTTGCATGTAAATTAATGAAGTGTCAATACAATAACATTCCTAACCATTCTATCCATCAACCTAGCATAACTCTATCCAAGGTTTCAATAACATAATCATACATATCCAACATCACACAAACGAGATCCTAGATCATTCATGAGGCTGGATTTGTGCATGGGGATCTCCACCCCATGAATATCCTGTTTTTTTCACACTGAGGGAGGAGGATTAGAAGTGAAAGTCTCTGACTTAGGCATGACGAAGAACATAGGTGACAACAGTTGGTGGAGCCGTAACACACCTTACTTAGGGTGTCGAGAATTCATGTCACCCGAGTCTGTTTCCGACGGAACTACCACGGAATCACATGACGTATGGGCAGTGGGCGTGTTAGTAAGAGCAATGCTATCACCAGTCGGAAGTCGTAAGAAGACATATTCGGCCAATGAAACAGTCATGGATTTTGTGAACATCATAACGGACCCAGAGGCCAAAGACTTCGTGAGCCAATGCCTTGTAACCGATCCCAAGAGACGCGAGACAGTTAGTAATTTGCTGCAGCATGGATTTTGTATTTAGTGAAGAACAGAACATGATGTCTTTTGTGAAGAGAGAAGGGTCCATATGTATCAGAAACTTTTTTTTTGGGACGAAATGTATTCCAAACTAAGGTGACGAAAATATGAAAGGGAAAAAAATAGTCTTATTCTAGAGAGACTTATTAAATAAAAGCTTATGTGTTAATTTAGGTAAAAAATTATATGTGGATCCCTTGTTATATTTGTAGAATTCCGGAGCAAAATCCGACACCAGAAACATAATAACCTGTTTACTGGAAATTATTTAGGAGTAGATAAGAATTGCTAGATAATAATATTCAACAAACTAACAACATCCAAATAAGGTTACGACATCTATAAATGTTCAAACATGTGTCTAGACTCTAGAATATCTTAAGTTAACATAGTAATTAATAAGAAATTAAAACCCTTTCGGGATCAGTTCAGTGGCTTGGCGTGACACAGAACAACCTTCAGGGTTTCAGTTTTACAAAACGCTTAATGAGAGAATCCAGGGATGAGGATGAAGAAAGCCTTTCTCACTAATTGTGCATAAATAAAAATTGGTCGAAACGGACATAAACGCTTTTGCCTTGATCAAAGCTAATAAACAGGGGTGATTCCAAGTAGGTGGAAGCATTTCCGCATGACTATGGTCGTTGCTTCACAAAGTAGGAGACGGCTTGTCTCCTCTTTTGAACCAATGACCTTCAAAAGTTCAAGAAAATGATGAATATAACGGTGTAGGGTTGATTAGGGTAAATAGAAAAGCAGGAATTTTGGGGATGCTCACCTGACAATTGTTGTAGAATCTGGAGTACTGTTCGGACAAGCCGTAGAGGTACTCGCTCAGCACGTGCGGTAACAGTTTGGTGCACGCTTCCTCAACCGTCTGCAAATCATGCACACATGGATTGCAATTGTTACTACGAAAACTAAGCCGAGTATGAAAGTAACACTATCTATAATCAGCGTGTGTTTTACCTCGGAAAACCGAAGCAGGTGAAGCCCCAGTGCCCGTTCGTCCGCATGATCAAATACTAGCTTTCCTGCCTGCAATCATAAAATAGGTTCTCAAACGGCGCAATACACAGACTCGGTAGGTGTTGACGTTATGAAAAACGTATAAATCAGCAGGTTTACAAGTCCAAGAAAATTAGTGTCTCGGTTTCCTAGAGGACGGACAGAAGACCAAAAGAGGAACAAACGATTAGAAGAATTAAGTGATTCGAGTTCATGCTGCTACAATACCGTTTTCAGTTCATCTATGTCTTTGCCAGACTTTCTGATGATTGAGCAGATCCGAGCATGGGCGTAAAGAAGGTAAACAGCTGTTTTTCCCTGCTCATGACATGTGATCAAATATTCAATAAGCATGTGCAGATGACTGCATAAACCAAATATGTCGACTAGCTGCCAAATTCCAGTACCTTGTCACGAAGCATTTGATCATAGCTGAAAGAATAACTTGTCAATCTGTTGTTCTTCAGGTCAGCAAACCTTGAAAGAAAAATATTAAACAACACCACAAGTTAGATGTACAATACACTATCACCACTCACCAGCAGTAGAATAGAGATGATACTTACTTCAGCGCACCGTATCCAACTGCCTCAGCTGTTTCGTCCAGCTCCTTGGGTGTCCATTCTTTGTCCTTGCCTAACCAGAGAGGAACATGTGAGGGATGAGTTAAGACCACGTAATAACAGAACAAGCTTATAGATTTCAACAAAATCCAGGTACACAAAGTAATATACCACGCTCTATAAGGGCCCTTTTACTGTAATACTTGGCCACATCCAGCAAACCAACTAGGCTAAATGTTTCAGCATAATGACTATTGAACCGCCGGCCATCACCTCCAAGGACTGCACCAAAACCAACATGGCTAGCTCTAGGGTAAGTTGTATCATTGGTTGGAAGCCATCCTGCTTTTCTGGCAGCCTGATCCAGAGTAATAGGAAAACCAGAGTCATGGCTGACATTTTCAATCAAGGCATAACATTTCACAAGTCGGCCAGATATTAAATGAAATTAATAAATTCATCAAACCTACTTTGAATAACTTAACAAAGTGCTCACGCTGGCCAGCATCTGTCACATAAATAATCCAATCGGCTTTCTCTTCATTAAGCCGATACCTGAGCCAGGCAGATTTTTGCATAATATGCAAGTTCAGATTGAAAGTACCGACAAAAAGAAAAAAGTCAAAATACGTGAGGAAGATATATAGATTAGTAATTTAACCCACCAAAGAGCAGCCATATCTGTGGTGCTATAGGTGAAACCGCCATCTCTCTTGACAAGCATGAGTGGGCTCTTAAAGTCATGGGCCAACATAGGGGAAAAAACGGGCCATACAACTTGTGTATATATAGATTACATGAATGTAAGTAAGATTAAATAAACATTAAAAGGGGGTATTGGTTTGACATTTAAATTCTTTTTAAATGACTTTAAAAGTTACGTAAAATATGTTGTTATTAAATCAAGATTTTTTAAAACTCTCTTAAAATTTGGTGTTATTAGTTATGGATTTGTAAAAAGTTATCTAAAGTTTTCATAAATCTAGTGTTATTGGATTAAGAGTTTTATCAAGTCATTAAAAGTTTTATGTTATTGAAGTAAAACAAAAGAATATTAGATTGTTAATGAATTCAACTATTATGTTATTGTTTTAGGATTCTATACTATTTTCTTCATAAACAAAATTCATGTAAACTCTCTAATTAAATAAATAGATTGTGAATCATAGTCCATGACTTTTTGTTGTTCTTTTGTAGAAAATGAAGAACAAGAGAGCAAAACAGAACCAGAAAAATTAACAGATCAAGAGAGGGCAAATCGAGTAATGATTCCTCCACCATCACCATGAACAGTCACGTATGATTCCTCCACCATCACCAATTCACCATCATCATCTCGTTAAGCTCATCAAACCAGGAGTGTATTATTTCGTAATTATTTAATTATGCTGGGATTACGTACAATAATTATTTACCTACTCCAAGGACGTGGATCCATTTTAGTTGATGAGTTTTCTCAAATTGCAAATTCATTAATTGGTAACATATTCACTAATTGGTATGATCTTTTAATCTGTGAAAAAACCTGCAACATATATAATAATGAAAAAACTTCTGGTAACAATGTTTTTTTGACAAAAGTGTTAAGTAAACAAAAGAATATTGTGCAAGATTTTTTTGCAAAAGTTTGAAAGATTTGATGAGAGATTTTACAAGATTAGTAAAACAAATCAGCAAGATTTTAAAACACTTTCTACACAATCTTTTAGAATCTTCATTTTAAAGTCATTTAAATTCTCTTTAAATCTCCAACCAATATTTTTTTCAATTAAGCTCAAACTGATATTGGTTTAGTTACGCATAAACATATATGGGTTTGTGTGTTTACCTTCGAACGAACTTATCAATAACGTATTCTTAGAAAAAGAACCAACCTCATAACCTAAAAACACAGGTCCAGCACCAAAGACCTACCTGAGACAAAGCTTATCAAAGTCGCGTATATGCACACAAAACGCTAAAGCTTAACCAAACAAAAGT
The DNA here is from genome assembly GCF_030686135.1 of Camelina sativa. NCBI lineage: Eukaryota > Viridiplantae > Streptophyta > Magnoliopsida > Brassicales > Brassicaceae > Camelina > Camelina sativa. Next base: position 7,901,494 of record NC_141886.1, on the reverse strand, counting down.
TGGGTTCGTACAGCCGTACAGGGGATATCACAACTACATTACTTACCGAGCTTTGTTTATGCATCAAAGTATAAATTTTTTCACAAATTATATCACATGTTTGATATACGTTGCTAAATTGCTATATAATATAAATCATAGCCATTTGTGACAATTTTATTAGAATAAAGTATTAAATTTAAATAAAGAAAGGGAAAATTTACGTAATTTTATTGACTTTAGTCACACAGAAAAAAAAACCTTCAAAATATTAACCAGAAAAAAATTGTAGAAAGAAAAATAGAAAAAATAGTTTGGTAGTTGATTGATTAAGCTTTTTATAAATATATGGTTTAATTGTAATTAAGCTCGTGTGGTTAAGCAAGCCATTTCGTCAAGCTCGACATTTTAATTCCTTATCCTGATCAAGAGAGAGATGACTCACTCTTCTCCTCTTCTCTCCCATAAACCTTAAAAACCATTTTCACGATCTGCTTGCTTAGGGTTTCCCCCCTCTACGGCTCTACCCCAAATCTCCCATGGCTGCTTTCAATTTCTCCATCTCTTCTTGATTCTCTCTCAGGTAACTCAATTCTCTCAACTCGATCTGCGTGCTCTCTTTTTTTTTGGATCTCGTCTTCTCCTGCAACCAAATCTAGTTGAAATCAGTCCTTGGATTAGTTTTAAGTTATCGCGAAACTGTTGATTCGTTGCTTGATTCAGTGTACTGAGAATCTAAATTGTGGCTTAATTTGGTGAATTTGATGAATAATAATGCTCTACAGGTGAATAGGGTAAGAGTCTTAGATTTGTTGTGTGTTCATCATCATCATCAATTGGGGAAAGAGATAGAGAGAGAGAGAAATGTGTTGAGTTTGTGTGTTGGTGGAGGAAAGAGAGAGAGAGAGAGAACTTAAAGAAGGAAGAGAAAATGAATGTGAGCCATGCATCGGTTCATCCAGTGGAAGATCCTCCACCAGCAGCTACAGAAGTTGTTAACCCGCCGAGGGTGAGGATGGATGATATGGAAGGCATGCCTGGAACACTACTTGGACTTGCTCTTCGTTTCTTTCAGTTCTTGTTTGCTGCTGCTTCTCTCTCTGTTATGGCTACTACTAGTGATTTCCCTTCCGTTACCGCCTTTTGGTTAGTCCCTTTTTCTATCATCAACTTCATTCTGTTTTAGCATTTTGATGGGATGCCTATGAACTTGAATATGTTATTCCATTTTCCTAATGTGCAATACAAAATCGGGCGTCAGGTTTGGCGATGAAGTTTGTGAGTTTATTAATACCGTTAAGGCTGAATCAGTACCAAATTAATGCCTTTTTGATAGAAATTGTATAGGGTTTTTTTTAAGATTTGTGTCCAGTGATGTGAGATTGCTGCTAACTAGATGAGCTGTATTTGAGAAGTTTGAACGTTGGATGTAAAGCTTATGTATGTCTTGTTTTCATGCGGTCATCAGGTGTCTGTTGATAGTTACTTCCGTAAGTTTTTTCTTTACAGCGCTGGTGTAATTTACATGTGCTAGACAAATGAATGTGATTTTCACCTTAACTGGTCATGTAAAGCTTATATATGTCAAGTTTTCATGTGGTCACTGTAGTTGGTTAATTTGGTTATTAGATATTTTGGCGTCAGGTGTCTTCTGGTGCTGGTGTAATTTGCATGTGCGAGACAAATGAACGTTTGTAGTAGACACGATGCGATAACAATTTTGTTCAATTTATGGGATGTGATGGGTAGTGTATAGGTTTATATCTGTTTGCTTCATATGACTTAACTAAGTTCGGTGACTACTGACTAATGGCTTTTGCTGAAGATTTTTTATTGTATTTGGTGATTCAGCTACCTAGTTGCAGCTACTGGTCTGCAGAGCTTGTGGAGTCTTACACTAGCCATGGTTGACGTCTATGCTATTATGGTCAAACGTTCACTACAGAACCGTCGTCTTGTGAGCTTGTTTGCAATCGGTGATGGGGTAAGAGATTATCACACTCTATGAATCATTTAGCCTCTCAATCTATCAAAATTGTATGAGAAAAAAGATAGATAATAAGCGATTTGTTTCCGTTTAAAATGCAGGTTACATCGACGCTGACTTTTGCAGCGGCTTGTGCATCGGCAGGCATAACGGTTCTGATAGACAACGATCTAAATAGCTGCGGACAAAACCATTGTGTTCAGTTTGAAACATCAACAGCATTAGCCTTCATAAGCTGGTTTGCTGCTTTGCCCTCTTTTCTCTTCAACTTCTGGTCTCTTGCATCTCGTTGACACGACGCTGTTCAGCAAGATGCGTTTTCATGGTGTGTTTTTCAGTGTATAGTAACTGATTTTTCTTCTTCTTTCTTCGTTTTGGGGGTTGGAACCAACTTTCTTCAAACCCAATACTGGGAAACTGGGAATTGTTTTGTACTTGTAGAACCTTATTCATCTTGTTGTTGTACACTGACAAGATTCGGTCGGCTTTGTACTTTGATTGAAGAAATCGAAGTTCTCAAATGCTTCATCAAGCTCCTAGTACTTGGAGCATTATTAAATTCTGTTCCCTTGCAAAGTGATACATACAGCTCGTGTTTTAGCTTAATGGGTTTACACACTGAATGGTTAGTCAAAGAACTAACAGTATTGACACTGAGAACAGTTTTGAACTTTCTATGCAAATGGTCGAGGTTGCAAATTTGATTTTTTTTAAAACGGTCCACTATGTCATAGTTGTTTAAGACAAAAGAGCTTGATACTCCTGGACTGGAACGACGATAGGTAACAGATTTATAGAAAAGGACACAAACAAACTGAATAGGAAGCGAAACTGATACAAATTCTACAATGCAGAGATGGTCATGTTCCTCCTAAAACTCCCAATATAATACAAATCTTTCGGATTATCAAACTACTCGATCCACCGAGTATAATATCGAACGATGATTACTAATGTAACAATTTTCAGAAACCAACCTCAAAAAAAACTAAACCCAGAGACAGTCATCAAGACATCAGATTTTTAGATTCTCCAGTCGCTCTCTTGCTATCTCCGGTTCTCCTTTCAAATCTTTTAATTCTGCTCTCTCTGTTTCCTTCGCCGCTGCTTTCGCACTCTCTGAAATTGGTTTAAGACTGTAGTGCTCTCCTTCATCTCCAATTTCAAGAGTATCAGGCAAGACTGGAGTTCTCTCCTTTTCTTGCACCAAAGGCATCCGGGTTTCTCCTACATCAACTGTTGGCTTCACAGCGGTTTGGATATCCACTTTCCTAATTCTAATAGGTGGTGCAGAAGCAAAAACGGGCACTGAGGTTCTGATTGTGACAGGTGGCGCAATTCTCACGGGCTGTGCGGTCCGCATCAGCGATGGGACATACGCAGAAGAAGGTAGCTGAGTGTTGTTTGTACAAGGTGGAGGAGGCATTGGAGGTGCAGAGAAGACTGGTACAGCAGTTCTGATTGTCACAGGTGGAGCCATCCCATGGCATGGTGATCTTAAATGCCTCATAGGAACATAAGGCGGAGCTGCTGTTCCTGGGTTTGCAAATCTCTGCTGTGGCCGCTGGTAGCTGCGGCTTTCCAAGGCTGCTGCCATAATCCTGTCAACACCGGCAGGTACTGCCAAGGATCGGCTGCTTCTAGAAGGTTGTTTTGGGCAAATAAAGGGTAAGATTCTCGATGTAGTTGCAGGAGAAGGCTGTGGACTTGTTGGTCTAGGGTTCTGCATAAAGAACCTCTTGGCAAATGGAACCGGGGCAGTTGAGGAGCTTCCCGTGCCAATATTTTCCTTGATTCGATAGTTTATCAAGGCTCTTGCTATAATCACCTGTTCTAGTTCGTCAATGTTCTCAGGCTCAGGCATTGAACTTGAAGTTTCTTTTGCCACTGTTACCAATAAGAACATCAGTCGCACCATGTAAGCAGAGTTACTTTTTCATCAACACTTTCGTTAAAAAAACCATACCAAAACTAAAGAAATCAATGAGGAAGAAAGACTCACATTGTTTTAGAGAAGACCAAGCAGCCATAGCAGCATTCTTCTCTGCTTGCTTCTTGTTCTTAGCTGGCTCTCCAGTGAATGTGATTCCAGCCAATTCTACAGTACCAGTAAACACAGGTTGGTGGCCAAGACCAGACCTGAAGGTTGTATATCGCGGTAGAGGAGCTCCAACTCTCTGAGCTATTTCTTGCAACAGGTTCTTGTACACACCAGTCTCATCCTACACGGTCAAGAAGCCAGGACAAGTATGATCAGTCATGCAACAAGAACCAGTGTGCTGCATAAACACTCAACAGAAGGAAGCATGCATCCAAAAATCAAAAGAGTTCATTCTTCTACTCATTTAAGTGCCTAATCAAATCAAAATGGGCAAGAACAAGATTCAAACTTTTGGATCCGTAGATCATCAACTAATCTAAAGCAACAGTGAATAAGAACATCACTCTCTCTAATTAGAAAACCCCAGAAACCCAAATCCCTAACTAAGCAAAGTCAGAGATCTCAGCACCGACCCTAAATAACCTAACCACAAGAACTTAAAAACCCCATCATGAAACATGCAAATTCAACACACAAAAGCTCAAAAAAAATTCCGAAATTAGAAAATGCCAAAAATGGTAAAAAAGGCGAAAGAGGAGGAGGAGGAAAACAAACCAAGATCCTGGCGGCAAGAGAGTGAGAAGGACCACGATTAGAGAGAGCATTGAGAGCAACTTCAGCAGCAGAGTGCTCAGCTTGACGAAGAGTAGAACAGTACTGAGGACTCTCAAAGATCTCGCCATTAAAGTTAACCGTAGCCTTGAATCGCGGCGCGTGGTCAGGACCTTCTCTGATACAAGTATACGAAGGTAGACTAAAGCAGCTCCTCTGAGCCAGCTCCTGTAGCTGGTTCTTATACATTTTTTTTTCTAAAACAAAACCCAAAAAAAGCAAAGATAAAAACTCCAATTTCGGAGAAGATCAATCAAAAGCTTCCTTTTTTTTTAGGGCTTTTCCCCCATTTCTTCGTCTCGATCTCTTCCAATCATCTATAATCGTTGGAGGGTTTTGCTTGGTGGGTGATTACGAAGCCGTGAATGAGATTGAAGATGGTGAAATCGGAGGAAATTTAGGGTTTTTGCAGGGAGAGAGAAGAGAGAGAGAGAGAGATGAAGAGGAGGAGGAAGAAGAAGAAGAAGAAGAAGAAGAAGAAGAGAGAGAGAGTGTGGGGTTTTTGCTTTAATGGAAGGAAAAAAAAAAAGAAGGGGAAATTAAATGTGAGAATTTATTATCTGCTTTTATCGCTGCTAGTCAACTGAACGTTAGCCTGCATGGATGTGATCTATATTTTATACACTATTTCTTTCCTTTTTTTTTTTAATATACAAATTTGTACATATGTGTATCTTAAATTAACTCAGTATTAATACTCTCATGAATTGATACGGGTTTAAGAAAGTATATTGTATGTTATTGATAATAAAAGTAAAATTATTAAGGAATTTTAGAGTTAAGATTTTAGACATCGGAGGTTTTTTTCTTAAGGTTATATTTACACACAAATTTTTTTGTTAATCAAATGATTTACAAACAAGTTTAGTTCTTATTTTATTAAGTTTTGCTTGCTTTAAATTTATGGAGAAAACGTTTAAATAAAGTTATAGAAAGAACGAAACGGCAGAATCTGCGGTTACGATCAGTGAAACGGTCGAATTCATAACAACATTCCAAAAATAAAATAAAGTAAAATAAAGTAAAATGAGTAAAATAATTCTAGAAATTTTGCGATATTTGAAATTATAAAATATTATATTTATCCGAAAAAGTAGTGTAAGTTTCTAACTAACCGTTTTAGATTTAATAGATAGTCATAGTTTAAATATGATTTTAATTTCTGTGAGCTTGTATTAATCATTTGGGGTTCATTAAGATGAGCTAGACTACCCGGTACACACTTGAGTTGAGTCCTATGCTGCTAAGTTGTAATTAGAAATACAGGTCAACTGAAAAAAAAAAAAAAAAAATATCATCCACATAGGTTATGGTTTTAGTCATATGTAATAAGTTTTTTAATTAAAAATAATAATAATAATAATAAGTTTTTAAATTTAATATAAAAAAATATGAAACGGCATAATCCTTAGTAACGTCTGGCAAAACGATTGAATTCATAACAACGCCCACAGAAAAACATTCTTGGCTATCAGATCTTTTTGGTCATCACATGATTCACATCCATGCCAATAAGTTTTGAATAGTTATCAAATCTTAATTTCTCTTTCACATTTTGAAGGACACTTTCAACTTTTTTTGCATTCAACTATTTATGATTTATGGAAAGATAAAAAAAATGCACCACAACATCCAGCAAACCAAGACCTAGCTTTCAATAGCTAAACTCACCATTTGTTAAAATCCTAAGAGGCTTTTAGGACACTTTCAACATCCTAAGAGGCTCTTTGTCTAATTTCTGGACAATGAAAAGGCGACCGTCTTATTCTTGGCTGGCGAATAAGTTGTTAAAAATCAGAGATGTGGCGTTTCAGTGGGTTAAATTGAGAGTAGGGAATGGACTTACGTGTAGGTTCTGGTCGGATCACTGGTCTCCTTTTGGTAAGCTATCGGAGTTTCTATCCTCTCCTGGGAATCAACGGTTAGGGATCCCTTTGACAGCCACCCTTCATCAACTCTGTTGTCAAGGACAATGGCAAATCCCCAATGCTCGAACTGAAAATCAAGTATCCCTCTCCATCTACCTTACCACTCTTTCTCTTGGGAATCATGATGATTATTATGAATGTGAACTGGAAGGAAAAGTTCACAACCACTACTCCACGGGTATGATATATCGCCTTCTTCGGGAAGAGTCGCCTCAAGTACCATGGGGGAAAATTGTTTGGATACAGGGAGGCATACCGAAGCACAATTTCCTCACCTGGCTACTGGTCCTCAATCGATGCCCTACTCGCGACCGTCTTCTAAGTTGGGGATTACAAACCAATCCTCTATGTCTTCTTTGCAACTCGCATCAGGAAAGTCGGGACCACATTTTCTTTACCTGTCAATTTGCATGGTTCATCTGGTCCAAAATTGCTCGCCGGTGCGGGATCCAGGCCTTTCCAGATTGGAGTGTCTCCCTCAACTACATGCAAGCTCTCCCCAGGCCTAAACCACAACAACGACTATCACTGCTAGCATGGCAATGTTCTCTCTATGCCATATGGACTGAGCGAAATCACATGCTCCATCGACAGAAGTTTAACACGACGGATGGCCTCCTGCGAATCATCGACTACACTATCCGGAACAAGATCACTTCACTTACTGATACTAATTCGGCTCTTACTTCATCGATGTTCCAGCAATGGTTCTCCTCCATCCCTTCAGATCCAAGGTGACGTTTCACTGTTCCATCGGCGACTTAGTCATATCTTGATTCATTGTAAACCTTCAATGTGTGTTTGGTTATGCGGGGTTTTTTAACTTATGGGCTTAAAGCCCAATATCTAATAACTCTAAAGCCACGCTGGGCTTTTGTATCTTTTTATTTCTCTTTTGCATTTTAATAGAAAGCCCTTTTCAAAAAAAAAAAAAAAAAAAAAAAACTCACCAGAAACAAAGTTACGTTTAAACCAATCCAACCTAGAATCGCTTTTAGTAGGCTATGAGCATGGTTCCATGAGACTTCAATCTGATGGCGATACGCCTATTGAATGCACCTCTTCGTTTTTCTCACTGCCAATGGAAAGTTGGGTTCATTTTTTTTTTTATGTTCAATACTTTGTTTATTTGTAATAACATCATCTTTAACTCATCTTATAAAAAAGTCTCGACTTACATTTGCTCCAACTCATTTCTATTCATCTCCTAAATAGACTTTTCCATTTTTTCTTTAAAAATGTATATTTCTATTTTATACTAAAATATAGAAATATCTACTTTTTAACTTTAAAATAAAATAGGTTTTAAGAAAAATATATCTCCAAAATAGAGTTTTTTTTTTGTCAACCATTGGGCCGACTCCAAAACAGAGTTATTCAATTTTAAAGAAGAAAAAAATAGAGAAATAGGTTGGAAATGCTTTAAAATCTCCAATTTCTTATTTGTATGTAACTAGGATTTAACATGTGGTACACCAAAGGATAATTTTTTCTTTTATTTATATAGATAATTTTTATGATTTTATATTATAATTGATTAAGTTTATGTGATTTTTAATATAGATGATGCAATAATGTATATATTTTAGTGTATTGGTAATAAAAGTTGTGTTATTGAATTGTGAATTTTTATAGACATTTCCATAAAAAATAACCGTAATTAAGGAATGTAAAGTTTTGTGGTTAACATTCGCGATTAAATTATATTACAAATATTCCATCTAAATTTTAATATTTATTGAAATGATAAAGGATTAGTTATGCAAATCTTACAAATAAAAGGTTAGAACACAAAATGTACTTAAAAAATGTTAATATAGATGTGAAATTGTTGCAACAAAAAATACATAATTGTTTTAAAATCATATAGTCTTGGTTAGAAAACAAAGTCCATAAAAGATTACAGTTTTAATCTTAAACATTGATTTATTTTAATTTCATAAAATAAATTCAGTTAAAAAAGAAGACTTGCTAAAAATTTAAGATAATATCATATACTTTTATGTTTCACAAAAATATCATTTGAAATATTTCACATAAATGAAACAAAAGGAGTATGATTTTTCTATTATTGAAGTTTAAGTATCAATTGTGATCTAATATCTTCTTCAATAAACAAAAACTAATATATAAAATCAAAAGAAAAAGGTATTCCTTTATTTTTCTTTAATTTCGATTTGGCTTTCATACATTCATTTTATTTTTATGCATGTGATAAGTTTCAAATTTTGGAGAGACTCTTTGTTGTTAGTCGATTTTTGACATTTTCTAATGTTAGCAAGTTCTAACACTATAATATTAGAACAAATGGATGCTCATCAAAGTTAGATGTTTTAAGCATTTAACTATAATTAAGTTTGGCTGATGTAGAATTTAAATTTTATGATATTTTGAATTTCAACTTTAAATCATGTCTTAAAGTCTGTGATTTTTTACTACATGATTAGAGTTGGCGAGTTAGTTCTTAAGATCTTGTCATTTCGGATACAAGCTAATGCATTGTCCATAACGTTTTTTTTTATCATAAGTGCAAAGGATATCTTTGATGCACAATGATTTGTAAAGTTTTCAAAATGATACGATATATTAAGTAGTCGACTTTTTTTTACGAGAAAATAAATATCTACTAAATATATCATAAGCATTTTATGTGCATTTTCAATTCTTAAAATACTAAATGTGGGCAAGCTCCACACTAAGTATCTATCCACATCCATTACAGACGCCACACCACACGTTAATATGGACTGTCGAGTTTTTAGAGTTCTATATTTGCTCGAAACACTTATGTTATTTTAATTTTTTGCACATCAACAAAAAAACTACCACAATGGTATGTGACACTAACTCATTTAGAAAATATCATTAGTGGAATGTACTCTAATTATCAAAACTCAAGACCGTACTGTTAAAAGAAATGAATATCAGGAAAACAAAAGACAAACGATCACATACCAATTAATAGTGGGTGAAATATTCAACAATTGAAGAGAAAAAAAGTCATATGGGAATAAAAAATAGAAAGGGGAAAAAAAGTAATAGAAAACAGCTTGAATTTTAAGAAGTTAGTGCGTCTTTGATTTTCATATATTAAAAATTAAATGGTCACACATATCTAAAGAATAGTTTAGCTTTTGATGAGTTTTGAAATCATGTCCACACAAGTCAATGGGTGGGAGAGAGGAGGAACAAATGACAAGTCCTGAATTACCGAAAAGCCTATGTTGGTTTGGAGAGAGATTAGTAAGATAAGGGGCAGTCACGTAATAAACAGTTTGAGTGTTTTGCAGTAGTAAAAGGTGCAATTCATAATCATAGTTAAGCTTAGTGGCCAACATTTACTTTTACATTTGTTTTTGTTTTTTTAATTTTAGTCTCCCGAAGTTGATGAAGTTTGACTGATCCATCACATATATTTTGTACTACAAGATTTCCTTTTTTCTTATGTTAGTATTTATTATCTATTTTTGTGGCATTACTTGGAAACAAATAAACTTAATTTACAAACATTGAGCTAGGTATTGTTATTTTTTTCTTAGCTACATATTAGTCCATAATGAAGCTTTTATATATTTTAAAATATGCAATAATTTGGACAAAGATCGCATAGTATATTGTGACGTACCTAGAAACACAATTTATACAACGGTTAGAGTATGTAAAGTTAAACTATGGTTACACAATTTACACAATGGTTAAACTCCATAATATACACACAAATAATAAACTATGCAATTAATGTTTGGATTGTCTTTAAAAGTTTACCTAGTACACGAATGGTAAAGTAACTTGTAATCTAAATATTGAAAGAAAACAAAAACAGAGGATGATGAAGACTCTCCCCTTAGTTACAATTTTGTTACACCAATATTTAATGAGGAATTAAATATGTATTAACTTCGTAATGAATGTGTAACTATATACTTGGTAATTAAGTACATTAACTTCGATGTCAGAATATATTTTATTAGAGAACAGGTGCATTTAAGCAGAGCATTTAATTAGAAGCACTGTATTAAACCCTTGTTCATCCGTAATGTCTAGAGAAGATAAAACAAATTTCAGATTTTGTCTGAAGCGGCATTGCATTAATCTTGGATTTCTTGGATTCGCTTTAGAGTTAAATACTAAGTCATAACTCATAAGAGAACTTGTCATACAAATAAAAAAAACTTGTCAAATATAGTAATGATCAACCAACTAAAACACTGGATATGTAAATGAGTGTTTTTTTTTGTTTGAGAAAGCATCACTCGGTAAATCGAATTTGGGTTGAAACAACAACCTTCCTTCGTGACTTCGTCACATTCCTACTAGCAATATCTTGCGACCAAAAAAAAAAGAAAAAACGATTTCGAGCTGCAACTATATGATCTGAAACACAAAAGAACTTGGCGAATCCTATCAAGAAATGATTCGAAGATAGATGCTAACGCCCTAGACTTTATCTTTTCTATTTTTAAGATAGATACATTGGTAAAATCTATAGTAATGTTTGGATTGTTCATTTTGTAGGCCGATCGTGCAGCCTGGTCTCTATTTCAGATCTTTTATTATCTTGGTTTTTTGAATTTGGAGTGTTCTATGTTTTGTTTTTAAAATGCTGCAATATTTTCATTTATTTATTTTTTAAAAACTACTGAAAATATGTAATTTACTGTTTTGCATTGGCATTAACAACAATACAATTTAGTTTTTAAACAAGTTATCATATATGGTATATTTATCTTCAAAAAGTATAACAGATTTATTTATGGATCAAATCGTAAATTCGTAATATCAGTTGACCATTTTAATCATCACAATGTGTTTAAAATACAAATATATTATCTCACAATTTCCTTAATTATAATTAAAACTTTTTATTATATAATGAAGACAGAACACAAATAAGAGAACGCAGGAGCATCACAGTGAATGAATTGGCATTTAAACTGAAACCACACAACATAACAACCAACTCTTTACTACCAACAACTCTAGTCTACATCCATCAAAACCTTAAATAATTGCTCACTACATCATCTCAGTTTTTGACTATTCAAGCTAAATTAATAACAATAAACGCAATGAAATAGTAGCTTTCTTTCGAGGGTTTCTGGGTACAATTACATTACTGCCTTATTAAGGTGGGTGGTGCTAGCACAATATATAGGTGGTCATTGGTCAAAATAAAAGAACGTACATATATTTAAGAGTGAATAGTAGTAATCTTTATCATCATCACCAAGAGAAAGGGCTAGCTCCTTGCAAGAACACCTCATTCTCCACATCTTTTACCCTTTGGCATACCTGATTGCATATCTTTATCGCCATCGCCTGCCATATAATTTCCATCAGTATTATCATTATCAGAGATTAGTGTTTTTCTACGATTTAAGCTATCTTTAACTTCATGGGAAAGTTTTGAAGAATCTCACCTTGTCTGCAAGTGGATCAAATGCTGCATAGAGTTCAAAATCTGGTGTCACCCAACATAGAAGAGCTGCAGTAAAAAAGATTGTCAGTTCGCAGCAAAAATGATTTTCATCTTTTTGGTAAACATGTGTTCAAATTCGAACTTACTGTAATTTTCATCTCTTCTATATTGAGTCTTGTGGGGTCCCAATCCTTTATCATGCATTGAAGCGTAAAGTTTCTGGTATGCCCGATATAGACTGCAACACAACATAACTACAACATCAGTACTTTTCCATTCCAAATACTAATCATTTGGTTTCCCATGGAGATTCGTGACTTTACCTTTTCTGTTGTCTATGACTAGTTACTGGAGGTGAGAATTCAGAGGAAATGTATTGATCTAAGTATATACTACGGTACATGAAATGCCAAATTCCAAAGGGACCTCCGGTTCCCACAGATACGTCGGGAACAGCTGTATCCTGTCCCTGATCGGTGGTAGATGATCGACGCCTGCGGTCTATTGGTAAATCTTCTACACGCATTCCACCTTCCGCAATTGATCTTTGAACCATACTTAGAATATCTGACTTGAGCAGAACAGCCTCAAGGCGAACCCTAACCATGCACAAGTTTATGGAACTCAATAACATGCTTATTAATAGTATTCGGCAATTTATCATGTAACAGAATACAACTATCTTCAAGCATGGAAGCTAATTTTACCGGCAATCTTTGAGATGATGGAAGGCATCTGAACGTGTGGTAAGCAATATTACATATGTATCATCCTGCATTACCGAGTAAATTAATATTTTCACATTGTGCACTCTTGATGAGTCTAAGATGCTCTTTACAAGTATTTGACTCACATCAAAGAAGTGGACATAGGCATGCAAAAAGGCTTGAGCGTTGTATCTTGGTAGGCAGATTGGTGAGAAAGATTCTGATGTCCTGCTAGCAGAGAGGAAGCAGTGAGAACAAGCTATACAAAACACATATGGTTCACTGTGGGTACATGAACAAAACATTTAGCACTTGCCTGAATGATTCTGATGACATGACAAAATTTGAGAGTAGAAGCAAGTCATCGGGATGGAGAGACGCTTTCTGTGCACCAGCAAGACTGACAACCTGCAAGTAAAACATACATACAGTCATTAACTATGATGGATATCCAGGCTAAAAAACTTTGATCTTTTGAATACGGGGGTTTTACCTTGTGTCTGCACATTAGTAGTGAGAATAAGACACCAGAGGCGCAAACCTCTTGCAATATGGTCCCCGTAGCTTGCCTTAACGCGAATTGAAGGGGAAGACAAGTATAGGCATGAAGAAATGTAGCTGGGTTCCTAAAAATGGGACAATCATCTCGAAGATTATTAGAACTTTTTTACATGAAACTCAGAGGTAGACAAAAAGAGAAAAGATTTAATGTATGTAAGAACAGTTTTACATCTGTAGGAAGGACAGTAAACAGACTCCAACAGCTATTACGTAGATATTGTATTATATACTTTGATAATAACTGGAGATCTTCGTCTTCCACAAATCATCTCTTATTATTTATGTTAAAAATATGTCTCTTCAATTATAATGTAGGTTTCTAACAGATAAAACTGATCCATGAAATAATATGACCTTTTCTAGCACCTCCAGTGAAAGTCGTGCGCATTATCCATTTTTTCTAGAGATCAGTAGCCTCAATCTCCAAACTAATATTCAGAAACAAAATAACAGGAAATAAAAGACAGCAGATTTAAAGAGTTGAAAATTAGAGACAAACCAGCTAAAAGAATGGACAAGAGATGAGAAGACAGCATCTGTCCCTCCAAGCAAGGGTGTCATGTCGAACTTTGAATTCTTCTCGAAACATCTGTCTATTGACTTTGTTAAAATTAGTATCATCTGCATCACCAATGTTGCATTTTGGTTATTTAAACCGCACACTAAAACGTAACAAAGTTCAAAAGAAAGGATATACAGCAGTCTATTGTTACCTGACCATATAGAAGATCCAACTGCCCCCTTAAATATTCATACGTTTCATCTGTACAGCTTATGCAGACCAGGTATATTGGCCCCTTCACCAGAAAGACAACCTGAATTTTCACCACGACATCTCATTTTAAAGATGTTTGTAATCTCCTTATCAATAGTGATCTTAATGATAAATTAGACATGACATTAGTAAATATCTCCAATGACAGTGTAAACGAACAAAACACTTCTCTAGCTGAAAATTTAATGCACCAGTGTATCTAGTGGTAGGCACTATTATAAGCACCCCTGCCAAGCTATATAACTGATAGTAAAGGGAAATTTTAATACCTGGTGTTTTCCTGCCTTGACTAAATTGACACGGTCACCACTAAAAAAAAACAATGGGTTAGGCATCAAACATGACAAAAATAACCATAAAAGAAACGAGCAACAGACAAAGCTTATGCATATTTTACTCATTCTCCACAAAAGAAATAATAGCTTGAAGAGTAGCTGAAAATCCAGCAAGCTTATGTTCATCTCCATATCTAAAAGATACGATGATTAAAACAAGAAACGCAACAAGAGTAAGTCAGCTAAAACGATAAAAACCCGCTATAATACTGCCATTCACTATCTGGTGATTCAATATGAAGAAATGGCTAAACCTGGAATATATGGGTTTGCCCGAGTTACTCAATATGAAGAAATGCTTCTTCCTCTTTCTCCATGAAATAGAAGCATCATCCTGCGTTTTCATATTAAAAGTGTGTTCTCAGAAGTTCCATCTACCGCTGATGAGGAGATAATCACTATTGATCAGTTCACATGTATTACTCACTACACATTTTCCACAATTTTTTAACATTGATCAGTTCAACCACATTCCTAGAACTTAGATAGAAACCACCCAATCTACTAATTCATCCTTGTTCTCTCCTCTAATGCAAGAAGCTTCATCATGAATATGGCACTAAAGTTAAGGAGCTAAATAAAACTGACCTCATCAACATGGCGTTTTCCAGGCAACCAAGCGGCTTCATGCTGCGAAGCGGTGTCAGCATCCACATTAGCTTCCCGAATCTCACCTTCGCTAGCATCATCAGCTTTATAAGTAGAGGTAGCTCCACCGCTACTCCCTCTCTCCCCATCGTAACCGCTACTAGTCGGACTCGGCGGCTCTTCCCCAGCCTCCATTTCCACAGGATTCTCCGCCTCTATTTCCTCTCCTCCGCTAGCTCCCGCCACAGCTTCATGCAATAAACCACCATTGCTAACTCCGCCTTCGTTCCCGTTGGCCGATGCAACCTCGTCGTTGTCGTCATCATCATCATCGCCGCCGCTGTAATCGGTGCGACTGGTGACATCAGAGACTTCGCTAGGTTGAGAGAGATTCATTGACTCCAATTGACTTTGAACACGCTCCGAATTCGTCTCGGGATCGGTACTAGGGTTTGGATCGGCGAATTCGGTGCCTGATGATGATGATGATGAAGGTGAAGAGCTCGAACCCGAAGTCGCCATTGCAGGAAACCGGTAGAGTTATTTTAGGGATTTTTCCAAGAGAGAGGAGAGGATTTTTCTGGTTGCCTCCTCTAATGGCAAGTCGTGTTCATTTGCTTCTCTGCAAATTTCACTTTGTCCACCACTCTCGCGTTGAGGAGGAGGATGATTCACCAACGGATCCGATCCAACTTTCAGTTGGATATATTCGACCCGGTTGGTGACCCGTCTCGCTGGGCTTTTTCGTGAGAGATAATCGAAGAGAGAGAGAGAGGGGGGCTCGGATCTCACTACTTAGTATGGGCCTTGGGCCTATTTTCTGCCCAATAGTGGAAGCCGATGGAGACCATAAAGTAATTAATTTTATTGGAAATTCTGAAATAACGTCAAATTTGTTTTATGTTTCCATAACTTAAAAATGAAAATGATTTAACCGAAAAATGATATATATGTACATTTCAAAATAGTTATAATACTGTTTTGTTCTACAATCTATAAATTTACTCTCTTTTCTTTACGAAAATTTTATAACCTTATTATGGTTGTCTTTGGACTGACCCAAAAATAAAAATATGATATAACCAGTGATTTTACTCAATCTTTGTTTGGTACTATAAACTTTTATGGTATTAAATTATACTCGACAATAATATTAATACAAAACAATATATATATATATATATATGTATATATATATATATATATATATATATATGTGTGTGTGTGATTTTAAGAGTCGAGGGAGACAACACACTATAGTCCGAACTCAAGATTGATGTTTTTGCATGTGTGTGAATTCAATCTATTGGAAAAGTTGATGAAGAAGAGGTTGGAAAGAATAACAAAACAATGGTTTATGTGACTTGTTACAAGAGCAATATATATGATCATATATTGTGAGTAAAATAATTGTTGTCACTAATGTGGTTCTTGTTAACGCTCAAGTTGTCCAACTACGATCAAACTCCAAATCTGATCCCTAGCTCGTCGGTTCAATCTATTAATAAAGTCGTGCAGATGAACGAACTTCACATTATCCATGTCAAACTTTTTGATTCCTTTTATTGTTTGGGCCTTAAAAACTCAACATTGACTTTCATTTTCTCAACTGTTTTGCTTCCATTTGACCAAATGCATTTTTATTTTGTTTTCGCCAACTACCAAAAGCTTTTGTATCTCTCTTAATTGTTTCTATAGTCAATATTTTGGACATGTGAGGGATGCATAAACTAGCTAAAATAAAACTAATAATATTATAACCAAACACGTGAAAGAGACGTACCTAAAAATGTCATAACGGCCGATGAAATTCTATTATTTTAAAACACAAGAAATTAAGAAATTCAAATTTAACATTTTGTGAATTTGGATTGTACCGATAATATACCAATTTATATTCGACTCGTCGCTTTGGTAAAAGCTAAAAAAACCTAGAAGGAGGAAAAAGACAAATGGAGTACAAAAACGACAAGACCAACGCACATAAAACGCCGAACGACTCGACTTGTGTGTTCAGTCATCACTTACGTTGGGAAATACTATTAAGGATTACGGCATCGCATCTGTGTGGGGCTTGCACTTGAGAGGTACGTTTACCCGAATATTACCGCTTTGACACCGCCTTGGTTACGTTTAGAAATTGACATTGTCCATTACCAAACTAAACATGGCCACGAGCTTTTCTTTTTCATATACGCAAACATTTTTAACCGTTTGTGCACATTACTAGACGTGTTTTTGTATTATATCTTCAAATCAAAAAGAAAGAAAACAGAAAAAAATCAACGTGTTATGTATATACTCGATAAAAGAATATATATGAGATGATTTTTTATTTATTTTCTTTTGAAAAAGGTTGAAATCCATGGTTAAAAGATATAAAAATCCTATTGTTTGTGTGTTTTTAGAGGTAAAAATTTATTTATTAGGTAATTCACTTATTACGATATGATATAGTATGTGATCAGTTGTATTAACTTGTAGAAGTTTAAGATTTGCCTTCCACACTACAAAAAAACAGCCTAATTTCCGACTACCATTTCCGACCAATCCGGTAGTCCGAAAAATTCCAACCATTTTCTGACTAATTTGTGACAAATTTTCAACAAAAATATATTAATCAGAAATTAATCGGAACATTTTCAAAATTTCCGACCAAATAACAATAGTAGGAAATTAGTCATAAAATTTGGTCGGAAACGTTGTAGTTGTCGGAATTTTGTCGAAAAAACAATTTTTTTTTTGTAATTTTTGGATTTGATTAAAAAAACAAAAAACTTGGTAGGAAATTAGTCGAAAATTTCCTACCAATTTCCGACTAACAATTTAATTACTTAATTATATTTTTATTTTTATTTTTAAATAATATTTGGTAGGAAATTAGTCAGAAATTTTCTACCAATTTCCGACTAACAATTAATTTATTTAATTATATCTTTAATTTTATTTAAAATAATATTTGGTCAGAAATTAGTCGGTAATTTCCGACTAATATCCAACCAACAATTTAAGTTTATATTGATTTTTCTTTTAAAATAATATTTGGTCAAAAATTAGTTGGAAATTTCTGACCAATTTCTGACTAACAATTTAATTATATATCTATTTTTATTTTTTAATAATATTTGGTAGGAAATTAGTCGGAAATATATAGGATGGTCGGAAATTTGTCGGAACAATATAGGATGGTCAGAAATTCGTTGGCAATTTTATGATTTGATATGTTTCCGCTTTTGTAATTTCAAATAATTTGAATTTACCGCCTTTGTGATTTCCAACCAATTTCCGACGAAAATATAGTCGGAATTATTTTCTATATATACCTAATGAATACTCACCCATTTCACAATAACACACACCAAACTCAATTTCTATTATCTTCTTCTCTCTACTTTAAAAATAATTTTTTCTTATATATACCTAATGCCACAATCTAAACACACACCAAACTCAATTTCTATTAACATCTTCTTCTCTCTACTTTGAAAGTAATTTTCTAATTTTCATCATTTTTCTCCTCTTTAATTTATGCAAATCTATTAATTCATTTTTAACTAATTAAATTTTGTTTCTCGTTTGAAGATAATAAATATTTAGTTATTTGAAATTTAAATCTAATACTCTTATTTTTGTTTTTTTTAATAAAAATATAAAACTGTCGGAAATTGGTCAGAAATATTTTTTAAAATATTTTTATTTATTTAATAAAATGGTGGGAAAATGGTCGAAAATATCCGACCAATTTCCGACTACTATATGAACTTTCGTCGGAAATTTTCCGACTAATTTCTGACCACCATTTCCGATGAGTTTCCGACAAGATATATTCGTCAATAATTTCCAACTATTTTTTGACAAATGTTGGTTTCTGACCAGAAAATTCCAACTATTTTAAGTTGGTCGAAAATTTATCGAAATAGGCTATTTCCGACTAATTTCCTACCAATACCATGGTGGGAAATTGGTGTGTTTTCTTGTAGTGCCACGTATATTTGTCAGTATCATATTTAACAAACATATGAATTCTTGGGAATTTAGTAGATAATAGAACGCATGATCGTGTATGTTTTTTGATATGCATGGCCTACTACTTTTAACAAAAGGGATTATAATTATTTCTACCTAGTTTACTTGAAACACTTTCTTTAATTTTATAATGTTTTCTAGAGAAACTAGTTGTGTTAATCCTATTTTCTATGTAGTTTATGCCAAAGACTAACAAGTAAACAATCTATTTGTCCTAAAGAGTTATTGATATAATTTCTCAATCAAGCTGAGTTATAGTTTGTAAATATTTTATAAGTATCTCATAATGAATATGAATCAATTGATAACAAATCCGGGTCCAGGCAAATCAATAACAACTAACAACTTTTATATATATACTCTTAAGTCTTAAGCCATAACCTAACACTTATATCTTAGAACAATAGCATATCATCCCATGCATGTAGCATGTGGTTGTCGTCACTCTTCTTTAAACTTTTCAAAACTTGAACTAGTTAGAGCGTGCGTAAGCCAATCTCCGGTAGGACATCACATCGGTACTCCAAAGTGATTTTGTCATCGCTCGTGGTGTAGTCATCTTCCGAAAATGTCGAAGAATGAGCTTGCGAGTTATATATTAAAATTCTACTGTATATGAACAATTTTAATTCCAAAACTAGTAAATGATCCATTTTTTTTTTTAATATATAGACCTAAAATATCTGAACACATAGATTATTTTCAATGAAAGTTTCAAACATTTATAAGAAGCCATTATCGGTATATTTACTAGATTGTCACAAATCATTCATTTTATGATCTCCTTATACATGGCTTGAAACTGCGAGAACATCGTTCACGTTTTTGACATTGGCTTTAACTGTATATTTTACTTGTATAGTACTCTGCCATGTGCCATGTGTTAAATGAATGTTAATACTTGGTAACTTGCACAATATCAATCAAAACATTAATAGAACAAGTGTTACAAGTTAAAACGTATAACATGGATTTTGTATTGTTTTTAGATATTCCTTTTTGTTGATATTATAAGAATAAAACCCTTGAACCAAAATAATAAATATTATAAGAATATGGATACCGTAAGAACATTTTTTTATATATTATATATTACATATATGTATATATTTCTTTCAAATGAACTCAAAAATTTTAAAAGTTTTAATCGAAATTCACTTCTTAACTGTAAACCTCAAATAAATAGCCGAAATGTTTTTCATTTGCATTTGTACTTTACAAACATGTAATGAAATAATATAAAGTGATTTTTTGGACAAAAAATAATATAATTGTAAAATGTAAAATTTGTGTTTTCTATTTGACATACTATTTTAATTAGTTACAATAAAAGCAAATAACTTACACTGTAGCAAATACTTTTTTTTGGGGGTAAATATATATAGTTATTTTAAATTACAAGATCTAGGTTTTAAATATAATAAGAACATCTACCTAATGGAGTAATTGTTACGTCAATGAAACGTTAAAGCTATAGTAATATGTGTAACTAATTAGTTGGTTATCCAGATCGATCTTATCCAAACAAGTGATCTATCCACATAAAACGCCTAACATTATGTTGTGCGTACTCGATCCAAGACATTTATCCAATATTATTATCGTCTGATCTACTTCATTTACTCGTAAATATAATAAAAATTTAAGGGATTAGTTTTTTCCACCTAACAAAATATATACGCGAAAAAAGTTAAAGAAAAACATTTCATTACTCATAAGGTATTAATTAAGGTGGTAGTAATATAGTATATGGTAATATTATACACACACGAATTCTTATATTGATTTACCAGAATGAACCAACCAGATTTGTGTTTATACTATATACACAATTACGAATAATTGGATTAGCTGATAAGAAATAAAAGAGAGAGGAAACATATGCCGACCAAGAACTGTATGATTAAAAAGACAACGCACCATGTCTCCATTTGTCAAATAATCCCAAATCCGCAGCCACATGATTAACTAATAATTATTATTAATCCTTCGTTAACCCACTCAATAAATAATAACAATCATAGTCATTGTAAATTGCCTCTCGTTGACGATAATATTGTTCTTCATCATAAATAATAAACCAAGGGGGAGAGAAGAATCTAATTAACGACTATAAAAATAAAAATAAGTTGACGAAGAAGTAAAAAAAATTATATAAGAAATACCAAGTCAAATTTCATATTTGTTGTCTCAAAATTTCAATACAATCTTCTTAAGTAAAAAAAAAAACGAAATAAATCCAAATAGCTCTTACAAATGTTTCGAATTTTAGTCCCTCATGTTTTCTATATGTAACCAACCTCCCAATTTTTTAAAAGATAAATTTAATCTTCGATCCCTCTAATTTTAAAAATAGTATTCCGCACCCTACTCAGATCTCTTCCTTTCAAAGTCCTCCCAGCACCTTCATGAACCGAGAACGAAGCCATCCTCCGGTTCGCTAGCAATTCATGCGGCGGAACACGCCGTGCACCTCCCTCCACTTCTTCTTCTTCTTCCTCATTCGAAACCTGACTCTGTCTTTGACTCTCTTCCCCAAGAATCTTAGACCAGTCCGGTACGTTGACCGGTAACGAAGACGCAGCTGTACCAGAAACCGAATCTTTCCGGTTAGTTCCTGTTCGACCGGAAGTGATCGTAAGATCACTGAAGCTGAAACTGGGAGCTGAATCAGAACCGGTGTTGTAAAGATCCCATTCGTCTAGCTCGAAGTCTGAAGCTGCGGTCACGTGTTGGTCGGTGGTGAAGAAACGGTGGCTTGGCCGTTGATAGTAGCACTTACTCGTCGCCATTTCAAGAAACAGAAGAAGAAGAAGAAGAAATGAACTTACCTTTTTTTATTTTTTTGGGTTTAGTTAAAAAGTTTTTAAGATTCTTTCTCTTTCGGCTTTGGTTGCTTTATATATATAAATACAGGACTGGGCTTTGGTGTAAAGGTCAATGGATAGACTTGAACCTCCTTCGTGTTAATTTTATTTTCTTGATGGACTCACAGTTTTCTACAAAATTACTGATATACCCTTGGAACTTTCGTGGAAGTTTAAAACATTTTTGTTTGCAGTTTTTATCTAAACGAAACGATGACTGTCAAAGTCATACACGAGGACCTATAATTTTTTTTTGTTTTTTTTACTTGAGGGTAATTAGATTTTTGTTTTCTTTGTAATAATATCGTGAATATTTGAATCATGTGTTAATTCTAATTGTATAATAGAAAAGAGTTTATTAGCATTTTCTTTAAAATATTGTAGGGACGATAGATTAGTTTCATCTAAAGATTGAGGTTTAGGACATTTCCAACAAAAAGATATCGTAATTTCATCATCCAATATTGGATATTGTATATAAGATTTAATACCTAGTCTATGATGATTTTCATTAGTATTGATCAGCTTAATAAGTTTTAAATTATTTCCTTTTAAGACTAAATATATATACCGGAATCCTTTGCAGACTCGTTAAGATCATATCAAACAATACTTTTAGACAAATTAACACGACTTTAAACAATATTTTTAGGCAAATTAACATGATTTCATGTATCTTATAGTTTGAATATTTAAGATTTCTAATTATGAAATTTAGATAATGTACCGATTTTCTTGTTTAATTTAATCTATAATAATATTATTTTCTTTATATCTTTCTTAATTTTATAGTTTTATGATTCCAATGGTTGCAAATGTTGGAGTGTACAAATCAGTTTGTAATTTAAATTATAATTTATAAATTATAAAGCATCATATTGAAAAATATATTTAAAAGAAAACTACGGCCATATTATATCAATTAGATTTTACAACAATAACGACAACTTTCTGTAATACTAATCAATTATTTAAATCATCTTAAAGCATTTCATTGTCTAAATTAGTTTAGGGTTCCCATTTCTCAGTTAGTTTTTTTTTGTTCACATTATAAATTGTATAGAGCTTTCCATCGAAAGAAAATCATTAAACATTCACACCACACAATATAATAAAATAAAAAACTATTGAAATTGCTTGGAGGGAGGGATTGAGAAAACAAAGAATACGTTTACGCGTGTTGAGAAATTGACCATGACACTAATTCACGAATACACATCACTAATCCGTAAAGTAAACATGGATGAAACTGTAATTTCATCACAGCAGAATTGAAAATCCAAAAGACAGGACAATGTATTGTACGATGAGATGGGAGGTGTTTTCAGGTTCACTTATCCGAAACCTGACAAAATAGACAAAACAAGACAAATTCTAAAAGCGGTCCAAAAGGACACGTGGCGATACCATCATCGTGATCCACGTGGAGAGATGAGCTTTCGTGTACGACTCATGGCGTGTGATGGGCACGTGATTGCTTCAACCTAATTGGTGGAGAACGACGTCGTTATCTGGTTTTGCGAATTACAAAAGCCTTTCGCATTCTTCGATAACTCTTTACTAAAGACAAAATAATTATCGTGTTTCTGTTGTTTTCTAAAGTTACTTGTCTTTGCTGTAATAACTTTGAATCTCCAAAATGGTCTCTCCATCTCCATGTATGGATGAAGATATGGTTTGATTTATAAAAGGAACTTTTTGGAAAAAAAAAAAAAATAAAAGACAAAATAATTCGTCGGGGTAACGGCAAGGGTGTGCGTAGTAGCTCTCTACGTGAAGAAAAAAGAGAGCACATGTTAATCAAATGCGTGTATTAATGCTTCTGACTATTGCAATAGGCCCAACTCGTTTGAGTACTAGCCCGTTTAGGTCTATATAGAATTTTCAAAATTTCTCTTTTTTTCAAAAGCAACACTCATAAATGATCTATAGAAATCTTAAATCAATAGGGAGACATGTCAATTCGAAGAAATAATTTGCATCATCTAAGTTAATTGATTATTGGAGAGCGCATTTTCGTAACGCCTTTTACCAGTATTGGAAACTATTTATATATAGTGAACATAATATAAATGTTTAAGCTAGAAGGCACAACAAGTTAAGTTACTTTTATTACATGGCTCTAATTGATTAGGAATTACTTCAGAATTTATTGTAATATGAAAATAATTTAAGAGCGGCAATGAAAAAGACATCTACACTGATTTACTCCTTGAACTGATTCATTCGATCTTGTGCAAATAGCGCCCGCCTTCTTATACTTCTTTATACACATATCTATGCACTTACTGGTTACACAATTCTGGAACGGATAGGTCTTGTGACACTGACGTTTTCTTCCTTGGCTCACGTCTCCCACCACTCCTACAATAACAACAATATTGTTTCAAACGTTATATCTTAATTTCAGTATTTAAGAGGATATATATATCCAAAAGTTTTGTTTTGTATCCATAAAAAGATCTGTGTTGAAAAAGTATCGTAGGGACGCAGGCCCGGCTCTATGCATATGCTGGGGGTGCAAATGCATAGGATCCATTTAATTTTTGGGTTTTTTCTTTTGATTTTAGGGTCCATTTTTTTTTTTTTTTTTTTAACATGAGAAATAGGGTCCAAAATTTTTTTAGTTCAGAGTCCAGAAAATATTTGAGCCGGGCCTGTAGGGACGGTATAAGTTATTAACTTCTAGTTTATATGCAGAAATGTTTTTTTTTTAAATTATATAAATTTACATCAAAAACTACATAACATCAGAATTTATGAAATATCTATCTTAAAATAGTTGTTTACCATATTACAAAAAGAGAACAATTATTGAAGAAAAATAAATAATATGTTGTGAGATCAGTTCATGTCACAATAATTCTCAATAATATAATAAGACTTTATAAAGCAGAGAATTTCAAAACAAAATATTTAGGTATCAATGTGGTATATAGGTCTAGCCATGGTATGAATTTGGCCTAAAAGGAGCCAAACCTTATATTATGGAATTATGTTTTGAACAGAAGAAGGTTTGACACATATTCATAGAGCATATAGCATAAGCGAATTGGTATTTTAAAGAATAATGTTAAGTAAAACTCTTTTGTCTGTCAACTGGATTATGACAAATTAATTTTTTCTCAAACAATTATTATATATAATAGATTAATTTTTTTCTAAATGTAAGTATAAACCTATCACAAGAATGGTGAAGATAATCAGAATTGTGAATGAGAGTTGATTGTGTTTGCTCATCCTAGATGATAAAATTGATTTCTTTTTTTGAAATTGAAAAGCAAGAAGGAAGTAAGTTATATCTATATAAGTTAGATGTCTTTAAATATTTTTTAAAAATCTAATTTAAGCTATCACCCACCTTAAATTCCGAATTAAAAGGATCTAGTTTGACCCAAATTCGAGATCATTTTAATTATTTTAAATAGTTACTCTCTCTGTTATATTATTAAGAGTTTTTGGCTAAAAAGTATAAGGTATAAACACAAAGATTAAGAAACAATAAATGTTTTATTATTAACAAAATTCAACCAAAGCATGTATAATTTAAATAGTCAAAAATATTATGTTAATGTTAAAAAGTGCATAGAAACTTGAAAAAACTTTAAAAATATAACAAATAGAAAAGTCTAAAAGATTTTATATACTGGGACAGAGGAGTATTATGCAATGATATGACATACAATGATTATTATACTAGGTTAATATTATTATATTTTTAAAAATTGTAAATAATTTTTTAATCTAGTTTAAATTTAAGGTATAATTTTTAACATTTGTTTTGTAGAAAATATTGATATGATATTTATTATTTCTTATAATTTGATTGGTTATAACTTATATCATTTAAATGATGTTTCAGTTTCTTAAAATCCATAAACACTGATGTAGAACAAAAAATTATTATTATTGGTTGAAAAATATGAGTTGTCGTAAATGAAATGTTTATATTATATGATGATTTTAATGATGTATCACTCTTAAAACACTCCAAAACTGAGGTGTTATTGCTGCAGAAACTCTTAAAAGTTTTATTGTATTGATTTTTCTACAAGTGCTTCTAATTTAAAAAATCATCATCTAATATAAATATTTCGTTTACGACAACATAAAAGTTTTATTGTACCGATTTTTCTGCAAGTACCTTTCATCCTGACTTTAAAAAATTTCTAATTTATTTTATTTATTATCCTAATTTCTTGAAATTCCAAGTATTAAGCTAAATTTTTTTCCAGTCAAATGATCATCATTTTACTAATAAGTATATCAATTTTCTCTGTCAAATTATCATTCCTCAATTCCAACAATCACACTTTTTTATATAAATTTGGTAATTAATATTTCTATTTTATGTGATTAAAATCATATTGGTCTGTAATTTTTTTTCTTTTTCATACATGATATTACTTAAATGTAAACAAAATTTTGATGTCATATATGAAAATAATGTTTTACAGTTCGCTTAAAGCCTTCGAAACCGTTTGGACCGGCCCTGCCACTAACTATGGCTACATGGACAGAAAGCAAACGGAGGCGAGGGCTAGGAGAAAGCCCATGTTTCGTCTTCTTTTCCACATGAATGAGTTATCTTATTTTTGTTTACGTTAGGATTTTAGCTTGGTGAATTTTCTAAACCATTACCTTCAATTGAATCTTATTCACTAAACATTGTTAAATGTTAAATTTAAACAAATTCAACCAACCTATCGTCTTCAAAACCACATCGCTATATTGGCCTATGAATTAATTAAAAAACTTCTGCTAGTGTTTTGATTTGAACAAAAATCACGCGAGCTCTCACGTGAGTAATGGGAAACTTCAAATTCAATCTTAGATGTCTTTTAACGGACGAGAGAACAAATCCTGTGAAGTGTGAACAGTGAAAGCTGAAGAGAAAAGTCACGTTATGGACCTTATGGTGGTACATGTGAAACCAATCAAAACCCTTAATAGTTATAACAACCCCTCAAACTATCTTTTCACACATGAAACTGCATGAAACAATTAATAAAAATTAGAAGAGGTTATCAATTAATCAATAGTCCCTAATCTATACACTCAGGTTGATGGACGTAAAAATGAATCAATACAATATTTAAAAGAAACAAATACTATATGAAACTGATGACGCGGCTAATGAAAACGGAACCCAATTGTATTTTTGTTACAAATTTATACATGGTAAATGCCAATTCTTCTGATAATGTCGAATTGTTTTGCAAAATCTCAATATAGTGAAAATGTGGAGTTTGAACTCATATGTTTAAGGATATGCAGAGGTGGCAATGTTTACTTGCTCTAAAAAATTCCAGCAACTTTGTCTCCGAGGTTTGGTTTCCCAATTTAGAGTTTAATATAAATTATTAAAGTTGACAATATTAAAACAACAACAACAACATGATATGTAATCAGTGCATTATGTGCATAGTAATATATTCCCAATCAGGAGGATACAAATGAGAATCTGAGACCTTTTTTAGGGTGATTATTTCATAAAAACGCATAACAAACAATATTAATATGAGAAAAATATTTAGGTTCACCCGTAAGGGTGAACTTTTGTATTCACACCCCTTTTCAACCAATCAGAATGTTATATCTAATATTTTATTTAAAAATAAATTAAAATTAAATTAAAAGTAAAACAAATTAAAAAAAACAAATTCTGTATACTTTTATTTAAAGAAAGTTAAATATTCGCTTGTTTAAATTTTACAATTAAACGATGTTATATATTGGTTAGGGTTTACAAATGAGAATTAAGGTTTAGATTTTATAATTAAAACGAAATTATATATCAGTTTGGGTTTACAATGAGGTGGTTATGGTTTAAATTTTACAATTAGAACAAAATTATATGTCGATTTGGATTTACAAATGAGATGGTTAGAGTTTAGATTTTACAATTAGAACGGAATTATATGTCGGTTTGGGTTTACAAATGAGATGGTTAGGGTTTAGATTTTACAATTAGAACTGAATTATATGTCGGTTTGGGTTTACAAATGAGATGATTAAGGTTTATATTTTACAATTAAAACGAAATTATATATCAGTTTGAGTTTATAAAAAAGCGGTTTAAGTTTCTAATTTTATAATAACGTATACAGATTTTATTTACTTATTTTGTAAAGGGTGAACGAAAAGATTCACCCCTAGGGGTGAACTTAAGTACTGTCCTTAATATAATTAAACCAATATTCTTAACATACCTAATGAAATAAAACGTAAGATACAAGATTCAATCTCGTGCATCAAACTCACAATCAAAAATAGAAAGCGTGAAGGGAAGAGATGCATGCCTGACCCCTCTTGTGCCATTAATAGATTAGAGATCGATGTTGTGTTTCAATGCAGGTGTGTTATTATTACACTCACTCACATATAACTCTGTTTGAATATTAAAAGTTATATATATCTATTGTTGCTGATCCTTTAAGGGAAGACGAACTTGAATTTAATTATAGGATGCTAAAGTTTAATGATGGTTCCTACTTCTCATCTACTACGTCCTAATTATGCCTTAATAGTTTTAGGATGGTAATTAACAAGTAACAACTAAAGGTAGTGATTAAGTATTATGGGACCAGATCTACTCATATTTACTAATTTGCAAATATTTAGGCGAAGTATAACTCAGCAAACCTTCGTAAAACCAGTCTTTGTGGCATTTGTTTTTTTTTGGATCTGGAAAATAACATCAAATAATAACAAAATTTTATTTCCGATTGTTTTGTGGCTTGGTTTGGTTTGGGTTAGAGACTTAAGAGCAACAATATCGGTAAGTTCTTAGGGAGGGGTTTTAATTTTTTTATGAATTAATTTTGTTTGATTTTGAATATAAGAATCCATGATCTCTTAGTTAAAATTTTATCAATTATCGGTAGGTTCTAATTTTGGGTCTCTTATTTTTTAAAATATTAATTTTTTAAATTTAAAAATTTTAAATAGAATAGAAGTGGTATAAATGTGTAAATATTTAAGATTTTATAAAATAAGAAAATATTACATTTTAATTAATTTTCAAACATACAAAACATAATCAAAACATTAATACATATTACAATAGAAGTGCAATTCATAAATGGAGAGAATAACTAATTCTAATACTGATTTGCTCCAAATTTTGCCCAAATATTCTCAACCAAATCATCTTGCAAGCATTTATTTTTTTCTCGATCACGAACATCCTTTCGAAGTTTGAGCATAGTAGAGACACATGAAGGCCTGGTTGTTGGAAGCGTGTAGTCAACTTCTGAAGCTCTATTTGACTCCAATTGTGCGAATTCAGTTTCATCAAACAGAGTGTACCCATCTCGTTTGTCCTCTACTATCATATTGTGCAGTATGATACACGCTCTCATTATTTTCCCAATTTTTACCTTATCCCAAATAAGAGCCGGGTTTTTTGACTATGGCAAATCGAGCCTGCAAAACTCCAAAAGCACGCTCTACATCTTTACGCACAGCTTCTTGTTGTCTTGCAAATAAAGAGGCTTTTGGAGTTTGTGGCAGTGGAATAAATTGGATAAAAGTAGACCATTTTGGATAAATACCATCCGTCAGATAGTAAGCCAAGTTATACTCATGTCCGTTGATACTATATTTAACTTTAGGAGCTCGACCATGCAAAATATCATCAAAGACTGGAGATCGATCAAGAACATTGATATCGTTTAATGTACTTGGTAGTCCAAAGAAAGCATGCCAGATCCAGAGATCATACGAAGCCACCGCCTCTAAAACGATTGTGGGCTTTCCAGATCCACGAGTGTATTGACCTTTCCATGCGGTGGGACAATTCTTCCAGTCCCAATGCATACAATCGATGCTTCCTATCATGCCGGGAAATCCGCGATACTCGCCAATGTCGAGTAGTCTCTGAAGATCTGCT
Source organism: Camelina sativa (assembly GCF_030686135.1). NCBI lineage: Eukaryota > Viridiplantae > Streptophyta > Magnoliopsida > Brassicales > Brassicaceae > Camelina > Camelina sativa. Next base: position 7,871,715 of record NC_141886.1, on the reverse strand, counting down.
GGTGTGGGTCTTCTCAAGTACTCATCTCCAAATAAATTTACGATTGAATCTGTAAAATTGTCCAAGAACCATATGGAATGATTATAAATCGGGTAGTCGGAGGTATTCGTCAAACGCATCAGCTGCAGAACCATATGCCATCATACGAATTGCTGCTGTACACTTTTGCAATGTAGACAGACCCAACCTTCCGGTAGCATCTCTTCTTTGTTGAAAATATGGTACTTCATTTGCGAGTCGTTCAACAATACGAATGAATAATGCCTTGTTCATTCTAAAACGGTGTCGGAAAATTTGGGGAGTGTATGTTGCATTCTCACTGAAATAATCATTCCACAAGTGCTCATGACCGACTTCTCGATTTCTTTCAATGTAAACTCGCTTTTTTCTTGGTTTAGCTGGTCGTTTTTGTTGAACTGGTGGAGCCATAAGATTTTGTCAAACTTGGTTGCTGATTTGATCACATGTTTGATTATAACATTCATCAATTATGTCATCAACATCATTGTGGGAAGAAGAAGCCATTTGAAGAGAATTTGTAAAGAAAGGAAAGGTGTTTTATATTTTGGTGTTTGGTGTGAATATTGAGAAGGAGTAGTGTTTGGTGTGAATATTTTTTTGTGCTTGCTTCTGCCATTATATAAGAAATTGTGTTGTCAAAGTAAGAATACAATTTTGTGGTACACAAACATTGGATACATATGTGGTCTAAAATGGTAGACAAACATGTGGTAGAGTACTACAATACAAAAAAATTGGTGTCACGGGGCTGGAGTTGCTTTGGGTGTCACCAAAAAAATTGGTGTCTACTTGTACAAACACGGCTTCTTTTGGTGTCACGGGTTCTGGTGTGAATTTTGGTTCATCCTGTACAAACACGGCTTCCTCTTGTTGACCTGCATTAACATAACAAACTGATTAATAATACATCCAAAGTACAAAAACATAACCGATTAACAAAGCATCCCAAGTATAAAGCATCCCATGTATCATAAACAAACTGATTAATAACAAATACATCCAAGTACACAAACATAAACAAACTGATTGTTTATGCATCCCATGTATCATAACTGACCCGATTTATAATCATTCCAAATACACAAACATAAACAAACTGATTAAAACATAGTTATAACAAATACATAAACACAAACAAACTGATTAATAACATAGTTATAACAAAAAACACAAGGAAACATCTTTTGACAATTCATCAAGATGACATCATGTCATCAATTAGCTTATCCTTAAGAGCTTTTTCTGATTCAGTTAGTGAATCCTTTTTAGCAGTCAGATTATCAAGCATCACATGCTTGATATACTCCTTCTTCATAGCAAACTCCCTCTCTTTCAACTCGAAATCCTTCTGCTTCATCTCATACATCCTCGACACACGCTCCAACTGAAACTCCAAGTAAGCTTTCCCATCTTCCTCCACATCAATCGGTTGGGTGTTAGAGGATTTTTTGGACTTCTCCTTGGCAGCCTTAACACCAGGAGGACGGGGCAATGATTCATCCACATCAATCGGTTGGTGTGCATCCTGTTCAGACCCATCAATATTCACTCTTCCCCTTTTCACTCCATTACCTTTACTGATGGAGGCACACCATTTTTTATCGTATCTTAAGTGAAGCCATGCATGCTCAAGGGTAAACTTCTGTCCATGATCATTAAAGTAAATCTGATGTGCTAACAAAATCACATCATCTTCATTCTGTCCACTAGACTTCTCCCTAGTCGCAGCCTCGTAACAGCCAACAAACTTGCACACCAAGTCGCTTATCCTCCCCCACCTCTGCTTACATTGACTCGCCTCTCTCTTGGGTCGACCAACAGAATCCAGACAGGAGTGAAATTAATCGGTTATCTTCCCCCAAAAGGCTCCACGTCTTTGCTCATTGGAAGTGACCGGATCCTTGCTAGTATTGAGCCAAGCGCTTACCAACATGATATCATCTGTTGGTAACCATGCTTTTCTTGACTTGCGATTTTCTTGAGGGGATGGAGGTTCAGATGGAATTTCAGAAATTGGACTATCAAGAGGAGTGTATTCAAGGTTTTGGTTATCAAGTTGACTGTGCAACAGGTTCATATAGCTAGAGGAGGGATGATATGGATTCATGGAGTCATTTGAATCCATATCCGTGATCAAGAACAAGTGTGTGTGTTAAAAGGAAATGAATCGGTTGTGTTAAAGAAAAGCAACAGGTTTTGTTAAAGGGTTTTGTTAAGAGATTTGCTAAAGGGTTATGTGTTTTTACTATGAAAAGGAATGAGTTGTGTTAAATAAAAGGAATCAGTTGTGTTAAAGCAATTAAGTGTTTACCTAACACAAACCAGCAACTAATAACACATTTAACACAAAGTAACCCACATCAAACGTATTAATGACATCAACCACCAAACAAAAGCAATGACATCAATCACTCAATGGACTCATACCTAAACTAACACCAAATAAATTAAAAAAGAGAAGGATAGTAAATTACCTTCACTGATGGCCTAAGAGGTAGCTTCAATCACACACTCGACTCATCTTGAATTATTTTTGCTGTTAAAGAATGAATAAAAAGAAAAGAAAAGAGTTACAATGGAAAACAAGTATGACTACTTAACTAAAATACCCTAAACATATTCATCTTGAACTTTTCTTTTACCTGATTGTGCCAACATGAATGAGAAATTGATGCCAGCCACCGCAAAAGGATATTCTCATTCGGCTCTTGTTCCATCCTGTCATAACGAAACATTTAATCTTGTTAGAATCATAGCGAGTCAGAAGAGATAATAATCCCACTATGTATAAATTCATTTTTTATGAATTAGGGGCATGACATAACTCAAATATGTGTAGATGTGAACTATAGATGGCATCACCATATACATTGCATATACGGAATTCACATATACAGAATCAAGCAAACAAAGAGAGAGAGTCCATGAGAACACACTTACCTTATGCTCCATTCGACATCCATCAAATGGGATTTCTATTCTTCGCTTAATGTTTCTCACCCTTTTATTTCTATTCTTCGCTTAATGTTTCTCAGCCTTTCTTCCTAATAAGAGGTAATAAAATAGAGTCCAGAGATCAAATTGATAGTGACAATGGATAATAATTAACCGGAAACAAAATTATAAGGAACAACAAGAGACTTATTAGATGCACCAAGCATCAACACACTATGATAACTTCTCTAAATTCTTTTATCTATTTGTCTTCCAGAGTTACTAATTCTTCCAAATAATGCTAAGACGAAGAACCTAATGTGAGAATGTGACCTTCAGCGAGATTTGGTATTCGCCACTAACAATATCAAATAAAATGATCTATTTGGGACACATGCACAACAAAACCCCTAATTTTCCAACAAACTTCAAATAACCCTCATTTCCGATCCAAAATCAAAGAACCCTAATCATAAAACAATTTCCGATTTCAAACAATTGTACTAAGAAACTTACCTTTCTAATTCGAATTGAATCAATCTCTCTTCCGATTTAATCGACTCCAAATTCAAACCGCATCCATCTCCAACTATTAGTCGATTCTTTCTTTCGCGATTGCTTCCAAATCGCCTTCGCTACTTATTTCTTTCTCTCCACTCCCTGCTTCATCCCTTCCTCTGATTCCAAGTTCTCCGATTCAAAACCTTCAAGCTTCTGATTCCAAATTCTTCTTCTGATCCCAAATTCTTCGAGTCGGTTTAAATCGCATCTCTCTCGATAGAGAAAGAGAGAGAGAGAGAAAGGAAAAATGAAAAAATCGATTATGCAAAAAAAAATTCTTCTTTCATATTTTTCTCTCATCCAACAAAACGCTCACACGTAGCGCCCCTTAAACCAACTTTGAGTCTCTTATATAAGGGGAGATCTTACAGTTTATTTTCATTTCTGATTAATTTTTTGGAACCAAAACTTTAAGAACTCTATCTATGAACCCCTATGAACCCCCGATAGGGAAGGTCCAAGAGTTCGGTTCAAGTTTTGGATTAAAGTTAATTTGAATTATATCACAGATGTTTAAATTACTTAATAAGTTCGGATAGATAAATTTATTTTGATGTTTTTTGTCCACCACTAGTTTTCAAGCTCGTCAAAACCAAAATTGGTTTAGCAAAATCTGAAGACCTTTGGGGTTTCAGTGAGCCAAAAAGATTCCAGGACCATAGAAGCAGAAAAAAGGAAAAATATATGTTGGGAAAAGGTAGAGAAATCATGAGAAATCATATTGTTCCCATCTGTAAATGTCTTTTTATCTTTTTCACCACCCGATTTTTAATTAATCCCAAGCAACAACAACCACTTTATTTCACATCACCTTATAAATTAGCTACCAACCTTCTCCTCAAAGTCTCAACAAAACACACTACACTAGCTCCACCACCTGCTCAAACTTACAACTTTCAAGAAACCAACGCAAGCTGACTTAGAGAAATGACTTCAAAAACTTGCCTCCTCTTCTTCTTTTCTTCTCTAATCTTCACAAACTTCGCCTTAGCGCAAGACCGAGCTCCTCACGGATTGGCTTACGAGACTCCAGTGGCATTTTCACCTTCTGCATTTGACTTCTTTCACGCGCAGCCAAAAAACACTGATGCCACTTTTGACCCTTGCGCAGAATCCGGCTGCTCGCCTCTCCCCGTGGCTGCAAAGGTTCAAGGAGCTTCAGCAAAAGCACAAGAAAGCGAGGTAGCATCAATGTCAGTTGGTTCTAAAAGCGGAATAGGAGCTGGTGGTGTGGTTGGGATCATCTTTGGACTTGCGTTTGCTGTGATGATGTGAACCATGATAGGGCATATAGCTAGACTTTGAGTTTTAATGTGTGCTTTTGCTTTCCCTTTACTAGAAGCTTGTATCTAAATATCCATCTGCAGTGGTTAATAGCAGAGTATTTTTACTGTTTACCATCAGGGCCGTGTTTGAAGGGTTAAATTTGTGGCTTTTAGCCTCAGACTCCCAAAATATATCAAACTTTTGGAAACCCACTTTAGTTAAAAGTTTGGTTTAGCGTATTGGTTAAAGTGTGTAACTCTAGTCTATGTTATAGATTTGAATCCGATTACATCTATAGAAAGAGTTTGGTTAGAAACCTCGAGTACAAAAGTTTGGTTGACGATTTTCTTGAGAAAAAGAAGGGGATTATTATGTCTTAAGACTTTTTTAAATACCATTTTCAATATTTTGTATCGTTTCAGAACCAAATGAAGAAAAAAAAAAACTAGATTGAAAAGGCCCTCATTTTTATTATACTTATACTAGTCCAAATGACCCTCCCTAGCCATAACCATGTTTATTGCATTACCATTATCAGATCTAATAGTAGAATACTATATAGGCTCTCAATTCTTTAATTGACCATACTAGGATTTAACCCGCAGTACACCAACGGGACAATATTTTTAATTTTAAAAATTTAAAATTTATATTGTATTTATTTGTTATTTTATTATTGTTTAATTAATTTAAAAAATATAAAATTTTACAGATATTTGATATAAGTATTCAAAGTATAGGATTTTTGTAGTGTTTTCAAGGTCTTAACCCGTGTGGTATATGTATAGTCTAGTAATACATTTATCTCCTGGTAAACATCTAAAAGTGTTTTAAAAAAAAAACAATTCCACTTAACTCCCTATATAGGATTAATGCCAACCCGTCTCACCAAAATCAAAATAAATTTTTGCGTAAAAAATAATCAAAATAAGTTTGTTTATCAAGTTTAATTATGTTAATTGTTTTACCAAATTAGCATACTTATATAGTTTATAATTTTTCCATGTCAATATATATAGTTTATGATAATTAATAGAATTTTAATTTTTTTGGTAATTCCTCAAAAAAAAAAAACCAAATTATATGGGGGTTTTCAACATGTTTAATGTGATATTTTATAATTGGATTTTCGGTTTAGGAAATTTATTAATGTTAATATAATTATGGATATTGTAATATTTTGTTATAGAAAATCTGTTGTATATCATTTAAATTTGAGAGATTCTAGCATCCATACAAATAGTTTTGGAGATTTAATGAGTTAAAACTTTAATGGGTAGAGTTGTTTTTGGAAAAATCGAAATGTATAGATGTTGTTAAGATTTTATGGCAATAAATGTAACAAATGTTGGTCAATTTAAGAAAGTTTAGTATTTGAGTTTCTCTTCAATGTTATTTATAGAATTGTTTTAGGGGTTAATGTTGTAAAAAAAAATTAATTAACAATTAAAGGGCATAAACCAAAATGTACTTCAAAAATGTTAATCTAGATTAACCTATAAAAAAATATATTAAACATATTAATAGAAAACTAAACAAACTAATTTAGTTTTTTTTGTCAACTCTAGTCTAGTTTAGTGTCATCTAGAATCACACACATATATATATATATATATATATTTTTTGGAGACATTTATGAAATAAATCCTGAAGTTGGAACTTATTTACAAGAAATGCCATTGTGTTTAATATTTCATATTTAATATTTAATCTAAAATGTTTAACAACCAAAATTTACCTTTAACAGAAATTTGTACATTAACTCTATATTCACATAATTAATTATCGAGTGTAAGATCTCCTAGCCGAGATCTCGGCTTTTCTTTCTCTTTTACAAAATGATTTTTAGAAAAACAAACTAATTGATTAGATTTAATATATTTCCAAAACAGATTTTACAAGATATCTCCTTCCATCTAATTACTCACCAATCACCACATTCAATTACGAAGATATTTCCATCTGATATGTCAAAATCGAAATATATAAACAATGATAAATGCCAAATAGTCGAATATTCCTTAAAATAATTTTTTTGGCCAAAGTGATTAGAAAGATTATATACCTAATTAGTTGCTAAAGCCGGGATTTTTGGCATCGAATGATTATAAGGATTATCTTATAAATACTCTACGCCTACACACCAATTAGCATCACCAACAAAAAAAACACAAAAGCTTACTTAGAAGTTAAACCCATTAAAATCACCTTCGTTCTCTTCACAATGATTGTTATTTTTGTCTTTGGAGGGTTCAAGTGAAGATCCTCCATTCGTGGCTGTCTGTACATGCAAGCTACTGGTGAAACTCTCGAGATAATTTTGTCTGATGATGTAGTTAGATCGCTTTTTATCTATTTTTACAAATGGTGAAGTTTTGCCTATTAATTCCGACTACTAATATACTTTTTCATTATTCATTTCAGGGTACAAAAATTCATTCTTCAGTGAAGAAGGATTTGGTTTTCAAATATTTGAAACAGCGTTATCATCCTTGCAATCATATTAATTCCATTTTATACAAAAAAAAAAGAAACAAAATATATGTCTTAAAGTATGTAGTGTTTTTATTCCATTCTTTCAAAGGACTGTTTTTTTATGTTTTATTTTCAAAGTATAATTATTATGAAAAAAAATTGTCACCACTTTTATTTTCATTGCACAAGAAAAATATATATATATTAAAGTGTTACATTATTTATTTATGAAACAAACAAAATTACAAACCCAAATTATCTTTTACTGACATATTTAAATTTAACAATATAATTTACAATTTAAATACTATTAACTCAAAATTCAAATATATATATCTACGAAATTAATACTTAATAAACTCTATGATATAGTTTATATATTTTAAAACGGTAAAACTCAAACATAATCATTGTACACTCATAATATATAGGTATAATGGTTGTATAAATACAAAACATTATCCATATATATAGTAAGTCTACTAACAATAACATTTAACTTTTTAAAACAAAAATTTAGTCTCGCGGTGTAATGCGGGTTATATATATATCTTATAACGGTTGAAACATTTCATACTTAGGTAAATTATATATTAATGGTTAATTTTAGAATAATTTTTAGGAAATATATAGAAACTTTGTAAAATATGATGTTTCAACAAAATAAATCCAAACTTCATGAAGATCAGAATTTGAAATTATATTTTAAAAGTGTGGATTGAAAACACTTTGTAAAATTAACTGTTGAAAGAAAAAAAGGGATGAATTTTGACACTTTGTCCATTTGTGGAAACAACATTATTGAAGACAAAATTATCGCTTTTACGTCTACCTTCTTGTGTACAAACTTTTATGCAATTGGTTATGTAGTTGTGTGCGTGCAATATGACTTAGAAATATAGGGTTGTACGTTCGTAGGTATATTGTAAAAGGTGGATGATATATCGATGCGTACGTAATAAATACATTTTGTTAACGTATCATGAATAGTATACAAAGATTCATTTGAACAAATAAGTGAAAAGCAAGTATCGTAATCACTTATAATGTCACAAAACAGTGTTTTTATTCTTAACTTTATGTTTTAGTTATAATGATGATTAGTATTAAGTATTAACACAAAAGCAAAATTAAAAAAACTCGTTTCTTCACATACTAATACCCGCTCTGTAGCCACACTTGTAATAGAGTGGGTAGATAAGATAAGTGTTGCCGCTAGACATCGTCCCTCTGCTACGGTTTGGACCTAACATATATGCCCAATAGAAAAATGATGCGAAGGTGTGTGAAGAGTGACACGTGAGCGATATGTGTGTTCATACATGCAAGCTCCCTATTCAGGCGTCCGTCACGTGTCCTTCAATTAGTCCTCGCCGCTCCCGTTTTTAAGGTACTACTATCAACTTTCTTCTAGACGAAGTAAAAAAAGCTGCGTCTCGTCGAAATCTTATGGAGAAGAAGAAGAAAGGTGATGATGTATCAAACTCGAAGCCGCCTTTAATGGCGTTGAACCATGTCTCAAGGCTTTGCAAAGACGTTAAAAAGTCTTTGGAGTTCTACACGAAGGTGTTAGGGTTCGTGGAGATAGAGCGTCCAGCGGCGTTAGACTTCGACGGTGCGTGGCTCTTCAACTATGGTGTAGGGATCCACTTGGTGCAAGTGAAGGACGAAGACAAGTTACCTTCCAACACGGACCATTTGGACCCGATGGATAACCACATCTCTTTCCAGTGCGAAGACATGGAAGCTTTGGAAAAGAGGCTTAAGGAAGTGAATGTGAAGTACATCAAGAGGACGGTGGGTGACCAGAAAGATGCAGCCATCGACCAGCTCTTCTTCAACGACCCCGATGGCTTTATGGTGGAGATTTGCAACTGTGAGAATCTCGAGCTTGTCCCACGCCATTCAGCAGACGCCATACACCTCCCAGAAGACCGACACGCACCTCCAGTTGCCCTCAATGGCTCATCCGACCGTAAAATGCCCCAGCCCAATTCTTAATACTACTCGTTTCGTCTCTACTTAGTCCTGTGTTTGTGCTAAGCACGACTCTATTAGTTTAAAAATGTTTGTTTGGGACGCGAAATCTTTCCAACCATGAGTGCTGCTAGTAGGCAAGTCATTTTGGTTTTTGTTCCAATTCGGTTTGGGTTCGGTTTTAATAAAACTTTTTCAGAACTCAAACCAGAATTCTTTTAGCTTTGCTTTTACGTCTTGGTTAGTTTTGTTCAGTTTGGTTTTACTTCGGTTGGGTTTTCTATATTGTTAGGTTTGTTTGAGTTTGTTCCTTACAACGTGAACAAATTCTCATGTTTTTCTCAAACAAGTTTTGAATAATCTTTACCATAAATCTTAAAAAAACACAACATTTTAGATCAACAAGACAATAACAAAACCAAGTTTGGAATAAACATTGATGTTTTCGATTTGGAGTAAGTTGAGAATATCGATATAAATTAAACAAGTCTACACGTAGAGGTTGTACATAGACACTGGCTTGGTTTGGATTTGTAAGGTTCGCTCGGTTCAGTTTGGCTAAATTCTGCTAGAAACGGCCTCTGTGGTGGGGGCAGCGATTTACACCAATTTATTCGCACAAACAAAGAAACGCGGGAAAGCTACGAAACTGTTTGCACAGTATCTGATTAACTTTGAAAAGAAAAGAGTGAGGAGAAGTGATCACCTGAAGTCCTGAACAACTTAAGTTTAGTCAGTAGAAGTAGAATTCAGCAACTGCTTTCGCCATCTGTTCAATATCTGTGGCCAGGCCACTTTGGCCTCATCGGATCCAATAGAACAAACCTAAGTAATTTCAGGGAAGAAAGAGAGAATCAAAACAAGAACTAGGCTGGAAAAAGAACATCAACTACCATTCAAGCCAATGAACAGAAGAAACAAACTTGAACAATAAGCCTATAACCTCTACGATTCTTTCATTATTACTCCAATCCAATGAAACAGAGAAAGTAGAAATACCTACAATGTCCATGCATTTGGCTTCTTTCACGCTCAACCTGGAAAAACTAGGATGCCAATTTAGACCCTTTCGTTGAAACCCTCTCGCCGTGGCTGTAAAGGGATAATCGTAAAGGGATAATCGCAGAACTTCTATTTGCTGTGCTGATATGTACTTATTCCAATACCATTTACCCTGTTGTTTAAACTTGATACATGATATAGCAAACAATTTCCAACTGCACTGCAGTGGTTACTAGCAGAGCATTCTAATGTTTACCGCATAATCAAATATTGATCACCTGCCAATAAAAGATCAAATCTAGCATAATATAATAACTAACAAGTGGTACGCCACAGCATCTCAATCATTAAGCCAAAACAATAATAACCTTTGTTAACATTTTCAGTAGAAACACAACAACCCTCAAGAAAATAGACAAAACAAGAATCGTGCTGTATTCAAGATAAAGGCCATAACAACTGAGTTGTCTAGATCTCACACTCGTAGTATCAAGAACACTACAACAATCGAATTCATGAGCCTTGTAGAAGTTTCACATTATCAGCAAAAGAACTTTTATCCATCTCTACCATTTACGAGAACTAAGATACTCAATGGCAGGTTCAAAAGTCTGATCCACAGCTTTGTTCCACAGAGATGCAAATTCCATACGATACTTCTTCCCGAATATGCGATCTCTCACCTGAGAACACAAAGCAATCCTAAATTTCAACTCAAAGGCTCAAAGCTACTAGCACCATAAGTTCATCTAAGAACCTTACAACCCCTAATATATCAAAAGGCAAACTCCAAATCCTAATATCAACCCCTTAATGTTTTCAAAATTGGAACCCTAGATTCCTCATCAATTCAAGGTTAAATTGAATGATAAATTTAGGGATTTGTAAACGTTTGCGACAAATAGATAGGAAAGATAACCTGAGATTGATCGACGGATTGAGATTTAGGATCAGAAACAGATTCATGGATGAGCTTTCGCTGCTCGTAAACGAGGAACCCAGTCAAGGCGCTACCAAGAGTGAAACCAAGAAGACGTTCCTGTATAAGAATCGTTTAAAACCAACGGATATAACAAAATCAATTATTAGAAGAAACAAATAAAGGAATCTGGAGAACGAGAAGAAGAAACCTGAGCGAGAATGCTGATCATGGTGAAAACTCTCTAATTTGATTTTTGCTGGGATTGATTTGAGGAAGACGACGATGCAACGAGACGAGAAAGATACGTATAAAACTGGGCCTACTATGGGCCTTAGCCCTTAACAGTTAACCTTTTTCTTAATTTTTTTTTTCTTTTAAAATCTTGAAAACATTATAATTAATCGAAAATACTGAGCCGTCTCACAAAAAGTCACTCTAAAACAAGAATTTTTTAAAACTTCCTCAATTATATCTTTCGATATGGCATAATTAAATTAACGTACTTTGCATGTAAATATGAAGTTTAACCATATAAAAAAAAAGTCATACAAGAGTTCCAAAATAAATATTCATACAATTTTTGGAGTTTTTCATTTCATTTGCATAAAATGTTTGTTCAAACTAATTTTTACTATATTCGTCTATCAGCGATTGTCTGATTATGGAGAGTAAACTTGGTTTTTATACGTAAAAATCTGCAAACTGTAAGAAGATAATTAGCAATGGTTTAGATAATTCTTTTGAAAAATGTGCTAAATTGCCCAAATATTCCTCGAAAATTCTCATATATTTTGATAGATTAATTTAGCCACCTCGAGTATTATGGTTATGTTGCTGTTATTAGTAGACGACTATTGTTGGTGGTAACTTGTTGCTACATCTGAAAAACACCGAAACAATTATGATTATTTCGTTTTTTGTTATTTTTTTAATTTCTTGATAACAATTTCTAAAATATATATCATTTCAAAACTAAATATTTATAATTCAAATTTAAAAATAAAAATTTATTAGATAAACGTTTATAAATATTTGAAAAATACATAATTGAGTTTCTATATCACATTTGAAATATTTTTCTTAGAGTTTTATATTAGATATTTTGAATATTAGAGGAAATATAACTTAAAATAATAAAATCAATAGGGAAAATTGGAAAACATAATTTATTATCATTTAGGGATATATTTTGTGGCATATCATTATAAAATTTTTGTCTTTCGGTAGCTGATCAAGTTGTGGAGGAAGTTTCTTTCTACACTGTTTCAGAGAATAAGAAAATACCAGAAACCTCTCAAAGATTTCAACAATGGACATCCCTTATCTACAAAAGGTTGTTGTTCCCTCCCCTCTACAAACAGCATCATGTTTCACTCTTGTACCAAAGTGAACCCGTGGAGCTTACCTTGGAGCAAGAAGAGATGACCACTCTCTTTGCCTAGCAAGTGGATCACTGTCGATGGTGTTAAACGGGAGGCTGTTAACTTCAAGATTGAGCCAAGCAAGATTTTCATGGGTTAAGGAGAACTCCCAAAGGTAAGATTTATAAAGGCTGAATATATTTCCTAATACATGAATGCTGAGATCGAGATCAGAGTTTGGTCATAGTATTTGTAGAGACATAGGACACATGTATCTTTGTATTTGATTTATGATGGTAGATAGTGTCATATAAGAGTTCCAAAATAAATATTCATACAATTTTTGGAGTTTTAATTTCATTGCATAAAATGTTTGTTCAAACTATTTTTTTCTATATTCGTCTATTAGCGATTGTCTAATCATGGAAAGTTAACTCGGTGATTTTATATGTAAAAATCTATAAACTATAAGAAGACAATTAGCAACGGTGTAAATAACTCCTTTGAAAAATGTGCTAAGTTGCCCAAATATTCCTCAAAATTTTCATATATTTTGATAGTTTAACTTAGCCACCTCGAATATTATGGTTATGTTGATGTTATAGTATACGACTATTGTTGGTGTTAACTTGTTGCTACATCTGAAAAACATCGAAACGTCTATGCTTATTTCTTTTTTTCTGTTATTTTTTAATATTTTTTTATAACATTTCTTGAAATATAAAGTGGAGTTATTGGTTCTATGATTTTAATGGATTTGGAAATCCAAACAAAAAACATGTGTTATTCAATCATTGATTTTAAAATACTTATCAAAATTATGTGTTATTGGTTATATGATTTACAAATACTTGTTTAAATCCCATGTTATTCATTTAATGATTTGTTTTTGGATTACAAAATCCACATTATATTTTAAATGGATTAAAAAACTAAATATTTCTATTTCAAATTTCAAAGTAGCAATTTATTAGACAAACTTTTACAAAATATTTGAAAAAAATACATAATTTCTGTATCACATTTGAATTTTTTATTTTAGATTTTTATATTGAATTTTTTGAATATTAGAGGTAATATAATATTCAAAAAAAAAATTAATAGTGAAAATTGGAAAACACAATATATTATCAATTAGAGCTATATTTTGTGGCCTATAGCTATAGACCTCATATTGGTTTGGAATGATATAATTCAGAATAAATATATGATTTACTTTCTCCAATCTATATATTTTTAGTAATTCGAACTGAGATAAATGAAAACTAATTTCTTAACAACTAATTTTAAGAACAGAATCAATATTATAGCTCCAAAACTGGTTTTCCTACCAGTTTAGCATTAACTATGGGGAAAACATTTTTTTTTTTTTTTTAGGGGGGAAACATTTGTTCCGGTTGTATCTATATACAGTAAAACCTCTATAAATTAATACTCTACAAATTAATAAACACTATAAATTAATAAATTTTGCTGGTCCCAAGTCGGGCCAGTGTAAAAATTAACAATATTCGATAAAATAATAAGATAATAATTTTTTCGAAATCTCCTTATAAAATATGGTCCCAATAATATCATAAATTAATAATTATGTAAATTATATATATATATATATATATATATATTGATATAATAGTGTATGTTTCTCCTAAAGCTCAATTCTATAGAACAATTGTAATGTTGTATTTTCAACCTATAATAATATCTCTAAAATATTTTATAACATGTCATACAAATAATTAAAATTTAAAGTTTTAATTTTTAGATATGCATCATTTACAATTTGATAATTTGACAGATTATTAAAATAGGAGAATTGATATTATTATTCATAGATTTGAATTTATGTGTCTCATGTGTATAAGTCAATTTGTCTATAATATTTGTAATTTATTGTAAATAGTGCTTTCTAAATATTACAAGTTCAATTCCTAAACCATAAAATTTATAACATCCGAAAGTTTAATCTTATTTTGCTATAGTTGTTCCAATTCATAATTTTTTAAAAAATAAATAATTAAAAATATATCTATAAATTAATAATTATTAATTTATACTACAAAATAATAATTATTAATTTATAAATAAATTAATATCACTATAAATTAATAAAATGTCTTAGTCCCAATATTATTAATTTATAGAAGTTCTACTGTATATATATATATATATATATATATATATATCACGACTTGTTGATTTAATAAACAGACAAAAAAAAAGATTAAAAAATGGCATAAGTACATCTACAAGTGTTATAAATAGAAAGGAGAAACCGAGAAAGAAAAAAAAGGAAAAGACATGCATCCAAGTTTGAAATCTGAACGCTGCGTAATGCGTTAGACATGGGTGGATCAAACAAAATAAAATAATTTTTTACATATTTGTTAATAGTACAATTCAACAGAAACATGTATTTGTTTATTTTGATTTAGCTTCTTTCACAATCATTCTCTCCCTCCCCTTTGTTCTTCCGTAACAAGAAAAGCAATTCCCCAATTGGTGTATTGATCAATCCACATTGTATCACAATGGCGAAAAAGCTCGGTTTCATTGTTATGCTATCAATGTATCTCCTCCTAACTGTCGAATTTGCGCGCGCTCAGGAGGATTCTCCGTCACCAGCTGTCTCGCCGGGACATGAATCTTTAAAGGATTCTTCTCCTTTGCCACCAGCTTCATCACCGGAAGCAGATTCTCCTCTGCCACCGTCTTTTTCACCAGAAGCAGATTCCCCTCAGCCACCGGTTCCATCACCTGAATCCTTCGCAGATTCTCCATCACCTTCACCGCCACCTCCTCCGCCGGAATCTCCCTCGGCTCCGTCACCATCTCCTGGACAAGCACCCGCTCCTGCTCCATCTGACGACGATGACAACGATGATGATTCTGACCCGGAAACAGAGTATGCTCCTTCTCCAGCACCGGAGATGTCAAATGACATCAAAGCAAGCGACGAGGGCGGCGATGAATTCGAGGACACAAATGGTGAAGATAGCGGAATGAGTGGATTGAAGAAAGCCGGAATCGCCATTGGAACAATATTGGGAGTAGGAGCGATTGTTATCGGCGCTCTTGTTTACAAGAAACGAAGAGATAACATGACCAGAGCTCGTTACACTTACTTTACGGAAGGAGAGTTCCTTTAAAGAGCCATTTTATTTTTTGGATTTATAAAACTTGTTTCACTTCTCAAAAATGGAAAACATATATAATCCTTAAACTGTGTTTATGTAAAACAAAAAATAGCTGTTGCTTGTTCTTTTGGTGCTACATCATTCTCTTAAAAGAGTTTATTGCATATTCTTACCTCTCAAGGAGCATTACCATTTCACAGTGGTCAGTGTGGGGAAAAAGGTCAACGGCCATAGCTTTGACAGGTCTAAAAGGCTCAGAAGTTGGCATTGACTGGGCTCTACGTCGAGCCAAACCGGCAATGCCTATTCTCTTGTTCCCTCGGTAATTTTTGTTTCCTCTATCCGCTTCAACGAAAGATGGCGTGCAAAGCTCTATCGCGTTTGCCACTAGCGTTTCGGGGTTGCACGAAATGTACCTGCGTCAAAGCAAAGATCGGCAATTCTGGTGTTAAAACAAAGAGAGGAAACAGAGTCGAGGTAACCGAGTTTGTGGTAGTGAGTTTTTAGAGAAGGGACTAACACAAGCCTCTTTAGCCGGGGATGGGTTCTTAGAGCTTTGATTACAGCTGGATGAAGTCCAGAACGAGGTGGATCAACTATAGCAACCACATTTTTGAACTGTGGTTTTGTAGATTTTTCCGGTTCTATGGACGAGGAATCCTTCTGTGCATTATCTTGAAGGTCTTCAACTCCAGTGTTTGGAGGAGGTAGGTTTTGATCAGCTACATGCTTTGAGTTTGACATTTCTTCTGTTGAGGGAATTTGTTTGTCGTTAGCATTACTTAAAGGGTTAGCTTCTTCCATTTCAGTCATATCTAGGTACTGTTTCAGTAGAGAACTCATCACACTCTCTGCCTGTATAACACAAATTCAACAAACTACCATGAATAAAGATTAAGATAATGGAACCAACTGAGATATGTTATTGTCAAATACATGCCTTTGCGCAGATGAACTTGCAGTTGCTAATGCCATTGATCGTTGCATTCCGTTCAGCATCTACTACAGCCGAAGCATTCATTTCTATGCCAATTACCTGTAAGAGCCTAAGAGGTTAGCACCAAAACCTTTGACACAGCACCAGTTGTACCACTTTTATAGTTTTGGTCACCAGATGTAGTTAAACAAAGTATAATTGCTTCAACCAAATCAATAGACACGGTAAGGATTGGTACTAATCGGTTTTGCAAGTTCAAATAGGAGAGTATTTACCATGCCAACACGATGTGCCAGTGTAAGCCCGATTGTTCCAGTTCCACAGCATACATCGAAGAGTAAAGTGTCGGGACCAAGGTCAGCCCAGTCTCCAGCAACTGAGTATAACTTCTCTGCTGTGACAGTATTAACCTGGATATTTAGTTTTCAAATCAATTAAACAATATTCAAAGGAATTTTGAAATGTATTGTTAGTGAAGATCCAGTTATTACCTGAAAAAATGCTGTGGGAGAAATGCTGAACCGAAGGTTGTTAATATGATCATGAATCCGAGCTTCGGTCAAGACATTGGTGGCCTGCTCCTGATTTGTCCCATTATCTGACATTGGAATAGGCAACACTTGCAGTGGAGCATCAGGTGGTGCAACATTTGATATTCCTGTGTGGTTCTGAGAAAGAAGGATAGAGGCAGTTAATAACAAAATGGGACTGAAGAGCTAGGAAACTGTATTATACATTTTTTAAAAATTTGATTAAATAAAAAGTGAGGAAAAGTAACCACCTGAACAACTAATACAGTCAGAGGAAGAGTTGGAGAGCTTGCTCTAGCTCCTTCAGCAAACGCTTTCGCCATTTCTTTAAACTCAGTTGCCACTTCTGCCTCATCAGAACCTGTTAAACATACCTGAATAGTTTCACACGAGATAGAGAAATTAAAACAAGAAATAATAGTAGGATGAATGAAAAACATCGAACACCATGCAAGACACAAACCTGAACAATAAGCATAACCTCCGCAATTCTTGTAACAGCATCTTCATCATTTGAAAACACGCCGGGTTTTCTCCCTTCTCGAACCTAATATAATTATTTTGAGCAAAGTATAAGAAAAATAGTAATTATGTAAAGTCATGCTCGAGCTATAACATAACAGCATTTCCTGCAATACACATACCGTGAACTGTCGCCAAAACCCACTATGGTGAAACCTATTCCAAACTTGGAGCTTTGATTTTTCTATAACCTTCTGAAAGATTGAAGCATACTGAAGAGCAATTTTAGAGATGTTGGGGCAATTCACAGGCTCCTCGACTGCTGTCACACCCGCACTAGAAATATCTTGCATTAGTTTTTCCCGTGACAATATGTAAAACGCAAGTTTCAGGGAAGAAGAAAGTATGTCTACCAAAAGTTTCCTAGACTGAACCCAACAGTTGGCTTCCCCAGAACAGATAATCCAACCGAGAACTCACACTTGTTCCTGTAGCCATCTGTAATCGGTGATTCTATAATGCCCTCGAGATTGCATGAAAGACCACCTAAAGATTTTATGTATGAATTAGAAAACCCACCCAATCAAAATGTGCAATTAAAAACTTCAAAGATGATATACCAACCAACAGCTAAGAAGTGTAATACTAAGAACTGATCAATGGATAGTTTTCTTACCTCTGTCTCTAGACGTAAGGACCCATACTGGAAGTGAACCCCCATTTGGACAAGCTTTACGCGCACTCCTCGCCTGCCAAGAATTTACATTTCCAATTAAAATCAGTCTGTTGAAGATGAAACTTGAAACTTACAAAACCAATGCAAATAAAACATGAGAAAGTTCCTGACAAGTTTTTTCAGCATTTGCGCTACAGAAGCCTTTTTTTGTTCAAGCTGGTCCGCATAAGACAAGTCAGCCAAGGGTGTCACAGCTTCACGAGCACTTTTAACTGATTTTTTTGTTTCCTTCTTGTCGAATGTACGGGGAAGAACATCAGCGATCTTCAAATTATTGCTATTAACAGTTTTTCCATCCAAAACCTACAAAAAACAAAAAAATCAACAGATTAACGAAACAACATTCTCTAATAAATCTCGAAATACATAAGCTCAACAAAAGAAACAACCTCCACGCCGCTCTGCAATTGTTCTGCATTCTCAAATGTCACGAAACCAACCATCATTCCTCGTCTTTTCTTTGCAGACTTATAGTGAACTCCCTGCATAGAGATGAATGAATGAATCAAACACTGAATTCGCAAACATGACCACATTTGATTCAAATTCCCCAAAGACTAAGACTTTACCTGCTCTCTTAAGAAGGTCTTCAATTCATCTGATTGCCATTTTCTAGGTAAATGCACCAAACATTTACTAAGCGACAAATCAAAAACACTACCATCATCATCGATTGATTCCATCATCTGCTCAGTGAACAAAACCTCTTCGTCTTCATTCACTTCTTGCTCAGTCATCTTCATCGCCTTGGCCTTCTTGCCACGCTCAGAAGTCGGATCCCAAGTATTATCCGGTTTCATTCGGAGCTCTGCCTCACCGTGAGCGTACTTACACTCGTTTCCATGGCTACACGAAGCCTCTCGCCTAAAGTAAGAACAAAGACTCGTCTTCCACCACGGCGAAAGAGTAACCTTCGTCTCCGACGATTCGAGATCGGTCTTCTCGTCATCGGCGCGTTTTCGTTTTTCTCCGACGGCTTCGATGTTATCCGTTGGATTTGAATCGGACGATTGAATTGGCTCGACGGGAGCAGGATGAAGATCTTCGATTGATGATGTCTCCATTGGAATTGGCTCGACCGGAGCAAGAGGTGTTAGGGTTTTGGTGGCTGATGGAATCCCGTTGATTTCTATTGACGATGTTTCCATTGGAAGAGGCTCAGTGGTGGTGGAAGGAGTCTGGGAGGTTAGGGTTTCGGCGGCGGACGAAGGAAGCTCGTCGATTGATGATGATGACGCCATTGGAAGTGGCGGTTGATGCTCGAGAAAGTGAAGGAGTTTCAAATCGTATCAGAGATTCAGAGTTTCAGACCATAAACCCTACCCGGTTTAGATGGTCCAATCCTCTGATTAATTAATAAGTTTCGGTTTAGTTTTACAGTTTCTATACCAAATTTTAGTCTCCCAATCCTATCATTTGTATGAGTTTTTTACTAAAGTTAGTAAGTTACCGACCGACACATAGTATAAACCTTTTTGTTTGGTGTAAGAATCTACAAATATTGGATTCAAAGACCATATAATTAAAGCTATATTATTACCCATTTCATTTCATTTGCTTTATTTTCAACAATTACATATTTCATTAGATATCAAATCTGCGGGAGGTAAAGGAACCAGGGGACATCATGAACAAGAAGCTTCAACAGCTAAGCTCATCACGACGCCGCGACAAGGTTCTCCGAAGACTCTAGTCGAGACTTCAAGATTGCAACTCCTCAATCCAATACATGCCTGTCACACTCCAAGTATGAATAATCAAGAGGAAATAAAAAAGAGTATAGAAAAAAGTGAGATTAAGACCTTTTGAACAACGGAGAGAGAGCGAGAGCTGTTGCAATGGCCGCGGGTGAAGCTACCGCAAGTACCTTTTGGTGTACCAAAGCTTGCAAATTTTATAGAAGATATGACCTGAGTGGAGACAGGACACTGTAAGGAAAGAACCGGTCTGGTTCTCTTTTTCTTCGAGATTTTAGAGTCGGAAGTCCATGTGTCCACAGGCGCTGGATGAGACTGTGACACCATTAGACACAGGCTGCTTCCTGTTTGTTTTTTCGTGAATGATATTTGTGTTGGATCTCCTCCCATCTCTTCCAAGAGAACAAGTGTGTTCCCGCTCGGTTTTAGCCACGAGCGAGGTACGTGATACCTACAAAAGACAATTACTACCTAGGCTTGTGGAAGCGTTTAATACGGATTAACCAACGTCTGTGAAGATCACTACTTACAACGTCTGTGAAGGTTTTCCACAGTTCTTGAGGCATTTGTTTGCACGGTAAGATCCTCTGTAGTCACATGAATCTGTGCAACCATTGTTTCCTGCGATACTTGTTGGCCAGTACCTACCTATACTCTGTCCATTCACCCACGCAATACCCTTTCCTGTACCCGTGAAGTCTATCGCTACTGGCTCACTTCCAGAAGGAGCATCAAATGTTGTTTTGTACCAAACTAGTGGCTGTTTAGTGGGCAAAGGAGTCTTTGAAACCCATTCAGGAGAATCTCCAGTTGTCAAACCTGTGTCTTCCCCTTTGAGGCCAACCTGATAAGTCCATTGCTGTGAAGCCAAATCAATTGAGCTACCACTTTTTGCGCTTTTTAGTGTCACAGGTCCGGTTATACCCGCTCCCACTAAGTCAAAGAAAGCTCCATAGTTCTGGGGAATAAGTAAAATACATTGGTTGAGTTAATACTGCCTAGTAAACATCTTATGCAGTAATGTTGAGTTTTTCCAGTGCCATCATTCTTACGCAAAACAAAAAATGTTTTGCAGATTAGAAAACGAAGATAACGTACCGCAAGCCCTACGGTCACACTAAGGAGATCAATTGTGTTCTTCCCGGCTACAAGATCAATCGGGATATCTAAAGTAATCTTTTGTTTGCCATGTCCGCTTCCTGCAACCGCAAAAGTTTGTATGCCATACATTTCATTGGTATCGTTAAGAAACTCAGTGCCAAACTTAATTTCTACTGCTTGTGATAAAGTCAAGAGTAATAATGTACCTGCAAGTTTTCCATTTATAAAAGCATAGACCACTTGACCAATAGATTCAATGTGAAGGACAGCTTTAGATCCTTCGTCAAGGAAAGTCTCATCGCCTTTAATATCCATCCTGTTAGAGATTGAAACACACAGAAAACCTCTGTTAACTAACATAAAGAACGAAAGAAGTAGGTCTATCTTTTGCAAGAGAGAAATTACTGAGAAAATGGCCTAGGTCTACTCTACCTTAGCGAGTACCACAAATAATCGCTTTTGTCAGCTGTTGTGTTGATCTGCTCTAACAATCCAGGTTTCAAGAATGCATCAGTCTTTGAAATACCAATAGGTTCTTTAATGTAACTCCATTGTGAACCTAACTCCGCAGATGAGCCACCATCAGGCTTCAATGATTGAAGGGCAAATGCGGTAGACACGGTTGCGGAATTTATCTAGAAATGCAGAACAGATATCAAAATTGGTCAGTTGTTCCTAAGGGCAATATGGTAGGTGGCAATGAGCTTAACAGTTTTAAAGATACTACTGAACAGACCTTTGCGGTGTTGAAAGCTACATTTTTGCAATCCGGCAAGATGCTTACGGACCATGCAGGCAGGTGATATGATTGTCCATTGAAAGTCACAGTTGCATCAGATTTCGTGCCAACATTTGCAAGAAAAGCAGCACATGATCCAGATGTCTTGTATACAGCAGCCTATAAAGATAAAATATTACATATTATTTAGAATTACCATTTGTTCTGGTTAAAATCAAAGCATTTTTAAGCAGCAGAGTGACATGAATGTAATATTACCTCCAAATTTGAACCCAAAGATGTAATTGTTGGATCTGTGGCAATCAATGAATCTTCACAAAGCTTGATAGCCTTGTGTAAATCTCGCAAGTGTCCCCATTTTGGTTGTCTAAGAAGTCCTGCAACAAAATGAATCACATCTCTTCAGTTATCCACACACTTTTGTGGTAAACAAAGACGTCCCCAGTGGTAGAATCCATACCATACTCATCAATTGGAGCATCATAGTCATAACTAGTAGAGATCAAGGGTCCTCCACTTGTTCTATCAAAGTTTGTTCCACCGTGATACTGAAACAAAACAAGACCAAAACAACTTATCTAACCACTTTGCTCACTAGCTATTTGCCTTGTGGAACTTAATTAAGAAAACAATTGGCTTTTGTTTTGTTTATTACCATGTAATAATTCTGGAAAGTTCCACCTCGTTGGTAAAACCGTGCAACTGCGAATGCAAGATCTTCAACTGGTCTGTAAGGGGAAGGATCTCCAAAACCAAGGAACCTGGTACAAGAAAGTAAGTCAAAATGCCATCTTTGGAAACAAACAAATTAGTAGGGTAAAAAAAGACTCACCATCCACTCCAGTTCTCTGTCCACATCTTGGGTTTATTATTTGAGTTAGGAGTAAACTGGTCACAGTAGAAACCATTGCATGTGTTGATCTACCAAGAAAGAAAAAAAAAAAAAGCAAACAAACAGCAAGAAAGTCTCAATCAGAAAGACTAACCACCACCACAAATTTTGACACACTACCTATCCAGGAACTTACTACTACCACATTCAATTAATTACTCTAGTAGTTAGAATCTTTAGAAACTCACCATGGGATCAGGAGCATCTGCTTGCTGACACATGTTCCAAGGTACTCCAGTATCTAGTGAAAGAGCCATAGAAGCAGACCACTTGATATAACTTTTCGCAGCAGCACCATACGCTGAGTCAATATTCCCGTATTCATTCTCAATCTAACATCCACAAAAAAAAAACACAAAAATGAGAATCCTAAAGAGATGTTACAATACAACAAGTAGATTTTTCAATTAGTACTCAGATAAATAATAACCTGAGAGAGAATGATTGGACCTCCTTGTGATGCATAAAGCTTTTCTTGCTTCATCAAATCAACAATCTTGGTGGTAAATCTCTGCATTTCCGCCTGCAACACACATAAACCAAACCCATCTTCTAACAACTAAACTATACAACTAAAGAAACCAAAAATTTAAATGACACATCACCTAAACCATTACCTTAAATGGCTCATTATCAGTTCGAAACTTAATTCCAGGTACGAAATGCAGCCACACTGGGAAACCACTGTTGCACACACACAGAAACAAAAAACAATCACTCAACGTAATATTAACAAAAATCGCAAAATTAATTAAACCGAATACAGATGTAAACCGGAGAACCCGAATTTTTTACCCGTAATTCCATTCAGCACAGACGTAAGGACCAATTCGTAGATGAACATAGAGACCAGCTTTAGCAGCTAACTTGACAAATTTCACTAAATCGTATCTTCCTTCAAAATTATACTGCAAAACAAAAATTACAAAATCAGAGAAAAAACTCCCATAATCCAAATAGTAACTCCCAAAAATCCAAAAAAGATAATAAAGGAAAAATACAAAAAAAAAAACCGAACCGACCTTGTTTTTCTCCGGTTCGTGACCACTCCAGAAGACGTACGTCTCGATAACATCTAAACCACCGTCTTTTGATTTCTGTATCAGGTCTGGCCACATCTGCAACACCAAAACCAAAAAAAAAAACACAATTAAATGAAAAAAAAAAAAAACAAAACAGAGTTTGTTATTACAGGCTGTCACATGCGTTACAAGAGTGTAAATGTGTAGTAGTTACCTCAGGAGTACTCCGAGGATAATGAATAGAGCCAGAGATCAGAATCTTCCGTTTCCCATCGATTACTAAAGCACGGTGGTCGTACGTTACATTCGCCGCCGTAACCGCCACCACTATCTGAAGAACAAGTAGTAGTAACATCATCATCATCTTCCTTCCTCCTTTAACCATTATTTGCTTCCTTTGAGAGATCGACCGATGCTGATTCGATTCCGTTGCTGCTCTTTCTAAAATCTATATATAATAAACACGAATTTGCTTGTAAACAGAGATAAGCATCTTTTTTTTTTGGCTTCACCGCTTTGTGTTACTGCATTATCTCACAAACAAACCTACACAGATTTCGCCAAAATAATTATAAAAAAAAAATGGTGAAACTATTGCTTTCGCTTTGGATATGGTAGAACCTATTGCTTCACTGTTTGGATTTTTGGATGTGATTATAATGATTTACCACTTTTCTTTTTTTTTGTTTCTTTGCTCAAGCGTATACGCATTGGGATTGCATCATTGTCGTCTTGTCGGATTTAATGAGATTAATGGCGAAAGATTAGTGTTTTAATTAATTAAGATTTTGTTTTTAAGAGTGATGAAGAAGACGCGGGTATAAGTAGTAGTAGTAGTAGCCGAGAGAAGACGCAAGAGTTATAAAAGGAGAGAAGAAGAGGAGGAGGTGGTGTTGTGGTGGGGACGTTATCGAGTGTTTCTCAGCATTGTTCTGTTACAATGGACCGGAATGAATGATTTTAATTAGTTGGACAGAACGAGACACGTGGTGGGTTCAATGGTAGAGAAAGCTACAAGGGAAGGAAGTTGATGGCGTAGACGCAGTGACATATCCTGTATAATAAAACAGAAGTACACATTCTACTATAATAAGTTGGTTACAATTAAGTTATACATTAATAATTGATTAATTAGTTATAAATAGATTTTACCGAAAATCTTAAAGAGAATATTTTAAAGAATCATATCATCTAACATACCATATTAATTCATTTATTAAATTATTCATCAAACAAAAATTTTTGATATCTAACTTAACATATTAATTTGTTAATTATCATTATACTTTATTTCTCATTTTTATATATGAGTATATTTTATGAAACAAATAAATTATCATATTATTTATTATAATTAAAAATAGTTTTATTTCTGGATATACCATAAGCTGAATTTTTAAAAAGAAATATAAATTGTTCAATCTATAACATATTCAAGCTTTAGTAATATTATTCTTTAAAAATAATATCTATTGAATTAAATAAAATCTTTTGATATCTAACTTAAAATATTAATTTGTTAATTATCATTATATTTCACCTCTCATTTTTATATATGATTCTATATTGTGAAACAAATAAATTATCATATTATTTATTATAATAAAAATAGTTTTACTTCCGGATATACCATAAGTTGAATTTTTAAAAAGAAATATAAATTGTTCAATCTATAACATATTCAAGCTTTAGTAATATTATTCTTTAAAAATAATATCTATTGAATTAAATAAAATCTTTTGATATCTAACTTAACATATTAATTTGTTAATTATCATTATACTTCACCTCTCATTTTTATATATGAGTGTATTTTGTGAAAAAATAAGTTATCATATTATTTATTATAATTAAAAAATAGTTTTATTTCCGGATATACCATAAGTTGAATTTTTAAAGAGAAATATAAATTGTTCAATCTATAGCATATTCAAGTTTTAGTAATTTTATTCTTTAAAAATAATATCTATTGAATTAAATAAAATCTTTTGATATCTAACTTCACATATTAATTTGTTAATTATCATTATACCTCACATATCATTTTTATATATGAGTCTATTTTGTGAAACAAATAAATTATCATATTATTTATTATAATAAAAAAATAGTTTTATTTCTGGATATACCATAAGTTGAATTTTTAAAAAGAAATATAAATTGTTCAATCTATACCATATTCAAGCTTTAGTAATATTATTCTTTAAAAATAATATCTATTGAATTAAAAAAATTATTGAGTACCGGGTCAAAATTTGAATATTTAAATTCAATTTCATATTTTTGGTTAAATTTTATATTTTTATATAATATAATAAACTTTCAGTAATTTATTTTGAAATATTTTTAATATACTGAAACTTGATATAAAAGTTAGAAACTATAAACACTCTAAATTGATTTGTTATAGCAATGTTAATAATATGTCACTATAATATAAAAGAATTTCAAGAAACCAAGTATATTAAAACAAAAAGTATAACAATATATTAAATTACTCATAATATAATAACTCGCTTTTTAAAAACCAAATTTACAAAATTATGTCTTATAATGACATTCAAGTTATGATGAAGAATATACATTGTTGAAATAACTTCACATATATAACCTAATACAACATATTAAATTTTATTTTAAAATATAAAATATACAAAATTTTGTATAAAATAAAATTTGTTCAGTGTTATAGCACGGGTAATTATCTACAATCATTAACAATATAAAACTTACAAACTATAGTAAAACCTCTATAAATTAATAAGGTCGGGACCACGAAATTTTATTAATTTATAGAGGTTTTAATTTATCGATAAATTAATAAAATATTAACTTATGAAGAGATTTTTTTTTTCATAATTTTGAAAATTTTATATTACAAAATAAGATACTTTTGTTATGATTCACATTTTTATAAAATTTTCTTAATTTATAATATTGACTATCATAATAGGATTGATGTTAATAGTTTACTTAATTATCTAGGTGAAAATGATAAATGTTAGAAGTTTAGAGTTTAGAAGAAATTGTTGGTATTATCTTTCATGGTAATGATAAAGTCGAATAACATATTGCACTGCCTTTAAAATCAATTACATGTAAAAAAAAATTACCGCAGCTAGGACTGTCCTCAATTTTTGGATCCGATTTGAGAAGACAATATTAAAAAAAATAATACAATAAAAAAGATTAGAGATGAGCTCCAACTAAAATGCAAATTCAAAAATAGACAAACAACAATAGAGTCATATTTCACTAAATTTTCTTAGATATATATATATATATATATATATATATATTTAGTTTATATCTTTATTAATTTATGATATTGTTGGGACTATATTTTTACATAGGATTTTCAAAAAAATTATTATGTTATTATTTTATCGAATTGTGTTAATTTTTACACCGGCCCAACTTGGGACTGGAAAAATTTATTAATTTATAGTGAGTATTAATTTAAAGAGTATTAATTTATAGAGATTCTATTGTATGTGTTTTTTCAAGTCATCATATTTAACATATGATTTTATTGCATATAATTTTATTGCATAATGTTTTATCCAAAAAAACTTTTAAAAATAATCACATAAATTATATTTTATATAAATAAAATAAATTTCAAACTTGTGCTCGTGCTGCTCTTAGGTTTATTGATTTTGGTTTCGTTTTGGAACCAATAAATTAGGCTAAGGTACTACTAATCTATGGAGTAGTGATCATTGAACCAGACCGGACCACACACACAAAAAAAACTCGATATATTTTGTAAGCTTATAGTATAGTCATATATAGAGTACATAATTTTCAACTGTCCATCAATTCCAACAACCACTATTATTAATGATTCGAGAATATTAATAGTTTCAACATTTTTTTCTTAATGTTATGTCAGTCTACCAAAAACAAAATGTGTAATCAGATATTTGCATATCCAAAATTCGCTGTCGACCTATTTTCTACGATCATTGTGATAACTTTTTTCGATTTGAGGTCTAAATAGTTTCAAAGTAATTTTGGAAAATGACTTAAATCGCTTTTCTATAGATGGTTTTTTTTTAACGATAGATGACAGTATTTAATCTTATAAAAATCTAAAATTAGTTCAACAAGTCTTATTTATATGTGTTTCTTAGTGCACATCTGACTATTCAACTTTTAATTATAATTTTAAAAGAATATCTTTAAATAATAGTATGATAGAAATGATAAATTTCATGATTTATAATTGAATAAGTTTTTTATTTTATTTTATTTTTCTTAGCATGAAATTAAAGACTTCTGACGCATATGTACTGATTGGATAAACACCCTCCCATATATATATATACATATATATATATATATATATATAATTTATGATTAAACACCCTCCAATAGTCCAAATTAAGTTACTTATAATTAGATCATCATGTACAAAAAATTACAAAAACAAAAAAAAAACTAACATAATTTAATCATATGCTTAATGCGTAATGCGTAATGTGGCGTTGGGTGCCGATGTCACCGTACCATCACATAGGTGTTTGTTCCAACGACTTAAATGGAATGTGGTGGTACACTGCGTCATAGGCTCTCAGACACACAACAATATCACCCACTGCAACCTGCTTTCTCTTAAAAAGAGTAAATGATTTAATCGAAAAAATGGTATTTCAACGCACGTCAAAAATCTAGAAAAAAGAAAGAAAAAAAAAACATATCGACTTCCAAATTTTCAACACGTTAATAATTATCTGTCGGTGCTTATACTATTTTGTCTTTTTATATTCTCGTTGTTAATAATGTGTATGTTGGTGTCTAATTATTAGGTTTTATAGTATATGTTTTTAATTAGTATTCAGAAAATAATAGAATTTGCCTTTTTAAATAGTATGAGAAACTAGGAATGTGACATGAACAGTCAAAAATGAGGAAAAAAAGGAGACAACAGAGAGCAATAACTAATTTGATGCTGTACAAAATTGATATACTTTGACTAATTAACTCTCTATTATAAAAATTTCTGCTAAATAAACACCTAATAGTAGCTATAACTGTTGGAAGAGACATTATATTAAGATGTCTATTTCCGAAAATCTTAAGATGTTTCAAGTCAAAATAACTTTTGGAAGAAAGATTTGAAATATCCTTTTTTAAGTGTTTATAGTTTGTAACTTGGTTACCTCATAACGTTTTTATTTAATTTACAACAACAACAAAAAAAATCCAAATTTTTGAAGATTCTAGTGATTAATACAGTATGTATTTCGGTATGAGATTTCCTAATACAAAAGAAAGGAACATAAGACTCATCAGTCAATTAATTTCACCATTTAAGTTTTTTAAATTTCGACATATCATGACCTTAAACTTCTGTTTGGTATAGATCTTTGCTAGTTAGCTTCAATTTGTAGCTAATATGTGATGCAGCGCATCTTTGCAACGACCACGTCCACCGACGGTCAGTGTCGTAGTCGGGCCTTTTATTGTTATTCGTTTAGGATATTATTCTTATGGGCTTTATTTAGGTTTTGAGCTTTAGTTAGATTCTTAAGTATGTTAGGGTTTATTTTATGACTTCTATTTAAAGAGCAGCTAAACTCTATGGTAAAGTTTAATTGATTATTGAATAAACAAGTTTTATAAGAGCTTTGTGTAAAGCCTAGAGAGGAGGACTCTCAACCCTAAAAACTTGTGTTCAAGCCTTGCAAGGAGGACTTGCAAAACCACGTCGATATCGTTCCTGATCTCGACCCTATCCTTATCGCTTCTTCGTCAAGTTTCGACGTTCTAAACAAGATCCGTTCGTGAATCTGAGTTCTCCCGGAGATCTTGCGTTCTCGTCCGTTATTAAGCTTCCGCTCTCTATCAGTTGGTATCAGATTCATCACGTTCCTGGTGGTTTGATTTCCTTACGATGGATTTTAAGTTGGATATTCCAGAGTTCCATGGTGGATTTTCTAGTGATTTATTACTAGATTGGCTTGTGGATGTTGAAGATATTTTGGAGTTTGAAAGCTTTTCAGATGATCGATTTGTTTCGCTTGTGGTTAAACAATTTCGAGGACAAACTGCAGCATGGTGGCAACATGTGAAGAAAACACGCAAGCAAGCTGGCAAAAGCCCTATTAAATCTTGGGATAAACTTAAGCAGAAGCTATGCACACACTTTTTACCTCGTCATTATGATAGTTTGGTGTATAATCGTTTGCAGACTTTAAAACAACAAGGACGGTTTGTGGATGATCATGTGGAGAATTGTTCCGCGCAAGGGAAAGACGTCATCGGTGAGCATGTGTACAATGTTAGTAGCTATGAAATTTCTACTATGGAACACGCCCCCTATGATGATTCACAATCTTCTGTGAAAGACGATGTAGTTGTTGTTGTTATCAACAGGGAAGACCAAGTTCAAGACGATGGTGGTCCGATATGTGACGTGTATAGTGACGGGAATACTAATGTTTATGGTGAAGATTTTTCCAAGTTGAATTCAAGAGTCTTTTTGAGCTATGGCGGAAGGTCAGCCAAAAGAAATTGGACCTCACGGAAGATAACATGATGATGGCAAGTAAGATACAACATATTGAGGCACAACTGTTTGTACCGGGGATTACACAGTTTAAACAAATAAAGAGTTTGTGGGAAAGAGCGAGCAAGTTCTTTATTAATCGGAAAAAGTGAGATCGTCACTTAAACAAATCGTATTAGAGCTTGTTAGTCCACAGACGAACTAGTAAGCTTAAAATAACGAACTGAAAACAAGACGAGTTATACGAAAGATAATAGCAGTTTTCGATGCAAAGTATTGCTCTGGGGGTATTGTCCGCGGGTCAGGATGATGATCCCAATAAATGCCCTCTCCTTTTATAGGAGACTGTTGACCTAGGAGAGTTTAGGGTTTCCTCTACGAATTCCCGAGATTGCCCTTCTGCGGGAATTAATGACCTGCTTCCAATCTTGCTGGGCCGAGAATGCAACTAATGAGTGTCGTTGGGCCGAGTGGCATATTGGGCGTAGCCCATATCCAACAATAGTCCCCCCCTTAGTCCGGAGAGTGGCAGTCTTTCTGCGATCGGCGGGCATGCTTAAGTTGTCCGTAATATGCCTGCTCGGCACAGATTGTCTTGGTTTGCCTTTAGGGAAGAAATTGCTGTAATAGCTCTTCTTGTAAATGCTGGGCTCGTCTTTCGAGAGACGCCGTGAATATCCGACGGTCCTTCCTTTGAGCGCGGTATTCGATGGATTTCCGGAAACGGGGCGTATCGCGGATCGAGGTGACGGATTACGACAGTAAAATTTCCGTTTTATTTACTTATTTATGTCTCCCCTTCTTCTCCTTTTTCTTCACTTCCTCTTCTCCATAAAAAGGTAACTTTCTCTCTCTATCCTTTTATTTTTTATGCTTTTACTTCTTTCTCTCTCTACTTTTCTCTCCCCTTTGTTTGGTCACATACCCTAGAAGACCTAGCAGCCGCCGCCGCCGAGCTTCTAATAAGGGGATCGTCCATGGTCGACGGAGAGGACGAGGTCGGCAGAGAGAACGTCGGAGGTCGGCGCCGTATGAGTTTCGCCCGCCCGGCCGAGAAAGGCGGCGTGCTCGAAGTCGGTCGATCGGCGGAGATCGAGTGTGGCGCTCGGATGGTTGGAGATCGGCGCCGTATGGGTTTCGCTCGCCCGGCCGAGAAAGGCGGCGTGCTTGAAACCGGTCGATCGGCGGAGATCGAGCGCGGTAGAGAAGACGAGGTCGGAGATCGGCACCGTGTGAGTTTCGCCCGCCCGGCCGAGAAAGGTGGTGTGCTCGAAGTCGGTCGATCGGCGGAGTGCGGCGCTCGGATGGCTGGAGATCGGCGCCGTATGGGTTTCACTCGCCCGGCCGAGAAAGGCGGCGTGCTTGAAACCGGTCGATCGGCAGAGACCGAGCGCGGTAGAGAAGACGAGGTCGGAGATCGGCACCGTGTGAGTTTCGCCCGCCCGGCCGAGAAAGGCAGCGTGCTTGAAACCGGTCGATCGGCGGAGACCGAGCGCGGTAGAGAAGACGAGGTCGGCCGAGAGAGCGAGGTCGGCCAGGAGAACGAGGTCGGCAGCTTACGCGATAGTGAGATTGGCTGACCTCGAGGAAAAAGCTTGTGTGGCGACACGGAGGTCGGCACTCCGGACGATGCTGAGGTCGGCATCGCCGAGACCGATGCTCGGATCGGCACTCCGGACGACGCTGAGGTCGGCGTAGTTGAGGGTGTTGGTCGACTTGATTCCTGTTTTGTTGATATCTCCCACGAGTTTCATTCCGACGATGGCGACTCAGATCTTATGATGGGAGGGAGCCGAAACACGGAGATATTGGGAGGTCGGCGTGATTCGAACAAATCCGACGCTCGCGATATTGGATCGATCGGGGGAGATCACATTGAATTCGACTTTCGGGAGAGAGAGCGGCCGAGAGCTGTGGTCGGCCAAATATCGGGGATTGAAGATCGGGCCGCGTCAAGACCACCAGTTTCTGTATGTACGCGTGGCAAGACTCTTGCAGGAATCCAACGCGCTTTCTCCAAGGAGTACGGGGCCTATAAAGATGTTTTTGATGACGTTGGTGTCGACATTGGGGCAGAGTGTGGAGATCTTGACAGTTTGGCCAAAGACTACAATTTCGCCGATATTCTCGAGTTCAGCGAGGATAGCGATAGTGGTTCTGGTGGGAGTCCTATGGATGTCATCCCGACTGAGGGTACTGGTCCTCTTTCGGCTGTCTTGGGTTTCAGTGCTGCGCCGATTGCTGCTAATCTTTCAGCTGGTCCGGCCGATCACGGTCCTTCGTTGTGCACGTCAGATAGTATCGCCGAGATGGCGCGGTGGTGTAAGATGCCCGAGGGACTGGTTTTCCGGGTTCCTGAGTCGCACGAACGTCCTTGGACGCCTCCGACAGGTTTCATCGCGCTTTTTGAGCATTATTTCACTGAATGCGGTCTGTGGTTCCCTTTGCCGGAGTTTCTGATACGTTATTGTGCGAGGCGTAAGATTGCCATTTCTCAGCTTTCTGTGGGAGGTATCCGTAACGCGGTCGGTTTGGCGATACTTGGTACCAACTGTGGTATAGAGGTTGACGTGCATTTTTTGGAGGAAGCCACCAAGTTCACGAAAGTTAGAGGTAGTCCGGGATACTTCTACACCAGTGCCAGATCGGGTCATCAGATAATCGTCGGGGCTGAGAAAAATATTCGTCGTTGGCAGCGTTATTTTTTCTTTGTCAAGCGGGACGAGATTTCGTTCGACGATCTTGATGTGTTTTGTGCTACCGAGTGGAATATGTTTCCCGGTAGCTTCATAGTTTCTTACTCATACTTGTTTGATTGTAATTTGGCTGGTTCCTGACCTTTTCCTTATTTTCGTCGGTGTTTGCAGAGCCTGTCGTTCGTTTGCGCGCTCATCCTCCTGGTTTTTTTGATAACCTCAGACAGATCCGAATGCTAGGGGCGCTTCATTGGCCTTCGATTACTCAGAGATCTCGTGAGTTTCCTCTTCATTCTGTTGTATCGATTGTCGCTCTCCTTAATGGTTATTGGATTGTTATACTTTCGTTTTCCTTTTTAGGTCTACCGCGCTTAGGGATGGGAAAAGTTAACACTCGTCTTCCTCGATACGCCGATCAGTTCAAGAAGGCCGTTGAAGCTGGGTCTTCTTTGCATGCTACAGACACTGAAGTTGTTGACCCGTCACCGGGTGGGGGTGGCGATCCGCGAGTTGCAGGAGATCTGAGGTCGGCGGAGGTTGGCGCCACCCGTGTCGACAAAAGGGCTGCCAAGGTTACTGCTGTCGCTCCGCGCGGGCAGAAATCACGTGGCGAGGCTTCTGATGCTCTAGCGATCGTTGTCGCTGATGCCGGGCATCCTACTCCATCGAGGAAGAGGGCTTCTCATGGTGAGGTGGTTGTTCCCGAGCCCGAATCGTCCAAGAGATCTAGGAGGGATGGTATTCCGCGCGACACCACTGAGATTGACGATTCGTTCTCCTTTTCTTACAAGACGAAGGATGAGTTGTTCATCAACAATGCTGCTGCTTGTGGTGAGCTCGCTAGCAAGGTTCGCGGCTCCTTTGACCCGCTCCCTTCTGTGGCTTCTCTCTACGATCCCGAGCTGTATAGATCGTGGGCTCGAAAACACTTCCAGGTTGGCATTTGTCTTTGTGTTCTTGAATGAATTTTCTCAATTATTATCTTAATTCTTTATTCCTTGCCTTTCAGGATGGTGGTGGCGTGAACCGCATGGTCGTCTCGTACGAGCGTCGCATTGCCGAGCTGGAGAAGCAACTCGCTGATTCTCGCACTTCTGAACCATCGAGGAGATCGGCTGAGGAGCTTCGTCAGGATCTCGATAAAGAGCGAGGGGTTTCTGCTGTTCTCACGAAGCAAAATACCGGTTTCAGGAAGCAAGTAGCCGATCTCAAGGCTTCTCTTGACGCTTCCCGCTCTCGTCTCGAGCAGTTCGAGGTTGATCACGCGTTTCAGAAGGCGCAGTTGCAGCAGCTGCAAGCGGAGCGTCATGGCATCGATGTCGAGGTTGCTGGCTACAGGTCTCGTATTGAGAGGATGAGGAAGCATATTCTTGACAACAGAGCGGCGCAGGAGTCTCTTCTGACCTTGAGCCAGGTGAGCGGCACCTATGATTGTCTTTAGGAGTTGGCGAAGAGTGGTACGATCGTTCCGTCGAAGACTTTGCTCGGCTTGGAGGCTGATGCGAAGATGTGGGAGGACAAGGTTCTTGGTTTCGATATCGCCGACGTTCTGGACAGCGACCTCGAGGCTCTCCCAGAGACTGCGATCGTTTCTACGAACCTTCAGGCGGCGGAGGTTCCCGTGATTGTAGGAGAGGAGGTCGTCATGGCAGGGGCACCTGCGAGATCAGACGCTCAGGTTGCTGCCGAGCAGTGACTCGCTTTTATCTTGTTGTTTTATTAGAACCTATTCCCGTTTGTAACGGATGTCGGGCCGTTTAGGCGATGTATTTTTCTTTTTGAACCTTTGCATTATGATTGGACTTGCTTTATGTGTTGTCTACTGGTTTTATGATATGTGTCCGTCGTTCTATGGATGTGTTTTTCGAGAATTGCAGTATTGATTGCTTTGCCTCGAAAATTGCACTCTTTGTTCTATAAATTGGCCTTCAAGTTGCCCATTTCTCATCATCCTCCTTTCTTGTTTTAAAGATAAATCTCTCCTTTTGAAGGGTGGTTGAGATCGGTAGTATGCCTGTGACAACGAGGTCGGCGTGGCTGAGGAGGGCGTTCCGAGATGGAGTTTTATCGTGCTCGGATCCATAGGTTGAGAGCTTACATTCTCGCTACGCGTCGAAAGTTTGAGCGTCATTTCTGGTTTCATCGTGTTGACGGAGTTATCGGATATCTTGAAACTATGATCGACGAGGGATTTTTGGTCCCGAAATGGAGGTGGGATCGTTTGTTGGAGGAGCGCTCTCGTCGTGAGGAGTCAATGGCTGAGGTGGAGATTCCCGTCCTTGAACCGGACGATCTCGATCCTATTGGGAGCAGGCCCTTTGAAGGTCGGCCGGAGCTCAATGCATGCCGGACTCAGGTCGACGTATTGCGTCGTTATATTATTCAGTTAGAGTGCACGGACCATTTCTTCGTTGAAAGCAACCGTGCTGAGGGGATTCGCTCGTATCTCGAGGAGATGGCTGCTAGGGGTGCGAATGTCCCGATGGACACGCTGGAAAGTCTGCGGAGGGAGTGCCAGGTCTGGCATGTGAAGATTTGCGAGCTCGAGTTTGATAAACCCTCCGATGCCGATCTGGGATTTGAAGACTAAGTTTGCACTTTGAGACTTGTTCGTTTTGTTAGTTTTGTGTGCCGAATGTGGCTTTTCGTGTTTGGCTTTCGTTGCCTTGTCTTTTGTGTTTTTCCGGAATAAGGATGTTTATGGAATGAAAATGTTTTGGTGTATTTCCTATCTTTGGTATCGAGTTGTATTTTACGGTGCAAGACGTCTCCTGGCTTATCCTGTTACGTGTTTCGAATACCAAATGTTTAGGGTGGTAGTTGAGATGAGCTCGTCGTACCTTTTAGGTGCGGCTCTGGTGTCCGGCTTACCCTGTGTGTGCCACGAGGTCGGCAAGAGAGTGCAAGTAAGAACTTGGCTTATACAAACTTAACCGCCTGCTAGCTGAATGCGATCTGGGTCGGCTTATTTATGCAGATTATTTCACTGCTGCATCCATGAGGAACGCGTTTTAAATCATTCCATTGGCCAGAGGGTCGATGTAAGAGCTGGACATCTCGCGGAGACGGACTCGTTCGAGAGAGCTCGTGTGTTTTGATAGGTTGAAACTTTTGTTTTTAATTTTTTGGTATAGCTGTGCCGTGTGAGGGGCTGCCTACGTACCCTTAGAAAAGGGATCAAGCCATTCGTAGTTCGTATTACAAAGGGAGAGCTCGGTAGTACGAGCGTTCTTTTTTTTTTTTTTTTTTTTTTTTTTTTTTTTTGTAAGCAAATTCTAATGGTAATAGCGTTTAAGGTTGCCGGAATTCCATGAGCGAGGGATTGGTGTGCCGTCCATGGCGAGCAGCTGGTAGACGCCGGGAGTGACGACCTTGGAAATCAGGTATGGGCCTTCCCAATGAGCGCCCATTTTTCCTGCGTTGAGCTCGGCCGTGTTTTCAAAGACTTTGCGGAGGACGAGGTCGCCTTCGTCGAAGTGGCGTGGCTTCACCTTCTTGTTGTAATATTTAGCGGCTTGCTGTTGATAGTTCTGGATTCGAAGAAGAGCCTTGTCGCGTTCTTCTTCGAGGGTATCGAGGGTATCGAGCATCATCTTAGCATTGAGAGTAGGGTCGTGCACGAGCATTGAGCGTCGTAAGGTAGGTACGCCGATTTCCTCTGGTGCGAGGGCTTCCATTCCATGCGCAAGGGAGAACGGTGTCTTTCCTGTTGATCGGCGCGGGGAAGTTCGGTGCGACCATAGAACGCCATCTAGTTCGTCGGCCCAGAGACCTTTCTTGTCTTCGAGTCGTTTCTTTAGTCCGTCAATGATGGTCTTATTGGTCGCTTCGGCCTGTCCGTTGCCTTGTGGGTAGCGGGGGGTCGACTTGCTCAAACGGATTCTCCACTTCGCGCAAAAACCTTCGAATTGGAGCGAAGTGAATTGCGCGCCGTTGTCGGTGACGATCTCATACGGAATTCCGTGCCTGCAGATGATGTTCTTCCACACAAATTTTGGACTTCGTTTGTTCCGATTTTTGCGTAGGCTTCGCCTTCCACCCATTTGGTGAAATAATCCGTCATAATAAGAATGTATTTCTTTTGACGGGACGCAGGGAGAGGTCCAACGATATCCATTGCCCATCGCATGAAAGGATATGGTGGAGAGGTCGTTCTCAATAGTTCGGTTGGCACGTGGATGATCGGAGCGTGGCGCTGGCATTTCTCGCATCTAGCGACGAACTTATCGCAGTCGTCGTTCATGGTCGGCCAATAGTGTCCATTATTGCGTATGCGTTGTGCGAGCGCGCGACCTCCTGAGTGATTACCACCGGAACCTTCATGAACCTCTCTCATTACATCGTTGATTTTTTCGGGACCGACGCAAGTCAAAAGTGTACCAGATGCTGTCCAACGGAAGATGTTGCCATCGAGAAGTGTGTAATGCGCGCAGCGAGTTCGAAGGCGCCGGGCCTCCCACTTGTCTGAAGGGACGATATCGTCTGCGATAAAACAACGGATTTCTTCTTGCCAATCGTGTGGTCGCTCGTGAAGTTCAGGATTGGGTTGAGCATGCGATGATGACGCTCGCTCGTGAGATGATGACGATTGTCCCTGAGACGACGAGGTTCGTCCTTCGCTGGTTGCGGATCCCTGCTTGGCCGAGCACTCCACAGGTGGCACATTTGCCGGTGGTTCGATGACGAATAGCATGAGTATGGGGTCGCTGTCCTCTGTTCTTTGCTTTTTCGAGACTTGATCGCTGAAAGTCTCGTGCTCGATGAGCTGTTGTTTCTTTTTCTTATCTTGGATGCTGGGCTCGGCGTGCGCGAGGAGATTGATGCTTGGTCGATCGATGCTCTCGACAGGGATTACTCGGCGTAAGTCGGGATCGGAGGTGGATGCGAGGACGGCCAGAGCGTCGGCCGGTGCGTTGTCACTTCGGGGAATTTTGTTCAGCTCGAATGTCTCAAAATTGTTGGACATATCTTGGACAACTCGGAGGTAGGCATCCATGCGGTCGTTCTTCGCCTCGTAATCGCCGCTAAACTGGTGAGTTACCAGCTGTGAGTCACAGAAGACTTGTATCTTTTTCACTCCTATCCCACTTGCCAATCGCATTCCGGCGATTAGGGCTTCGTACTCGGCCTCGTTGTTCGAGGCGAGAAAGGCGAGTCGGAACGATTGTTCGAGTACTTCACCCGTTGGTGAAACGAGGTGAATGCCGATCCCGGAGCCGTGGCGAGAGGATGCGCCATCCACGTGCAGTGTCCACTTCTCCTCTCGCGGACAGCCGAACTCTAGCTCGGGGGGAAGTTCGATCAAGAAATCAGCGAGCACCTGAGATTTTGCACAAGTGCGGTTTTTTTATTCGATGTCGTACTCGCTGAGTTCCACTGCCCACTTCGCCAGGCGGCCCGATTGACTGGGGCTGTGGAGGATGGTTCGCAGGGGTTGGTTGGTTAAGACTTCAACAGTGTGGGAATGAAAATACGGCCGAAGCTTCCTAGCCGAAATTACTACAGCGTAAGCGAGTTTTTCCAACGTGGGATATCGGAGCTCGGCTCCGTCTAAGCTTTTGCTCACATAGAAGATTGGGTGTTGTTCTCCTCTGTCCTCCTTAATTAGTACGCCACTGACCGCCGAACCGGAGACAGCGATGTACATATATAGAGTTTCGCCCTGATCGGGCTTTGCTAGGACAGGGGGAGTAGCTAGGTAGTGCTTGAGTTCTTGGAAAGCAGACTCGCACTTCTCATGCCATTCGAACTTTTTGTTGCTACGAAGCAACTGGTAGAAAGGTAGACACTTATCGGTAGAGCGTGAAATAAATCTGTTCAGGGCAGCGATCCGCCCGGTGAGGCGCTGAACTTCTCGGGTGTTGCGTGGAGATGGAAGGTTGGTGAGCACCGAAATTTGTTTCAGGTTAGCTTCGATTCCTCTCTTCGTGACGAGGTATCCTAAAAATTCTCCAGAAGTCACGCCGAACGAACACTTGGCTGGATTCAGCTTCATATTGTATCGGTTTAGCACTTCAAAACACTGAGCGAGATGCAAGACGTGATCAACGGCCTGGGTTGACTTGACCAGCATATCATCGATGTAAACTTCCATGGTTTGTTCGAGCTGCTCGGCAAACATGCGGTTGACGAGGCGCTGATAGGTTGCACCAGCGTTCTTGAGGCCAAATGGCATAACCTTGTAACAATAAGTTCCTTGATCGGTGATGAAGGCCGTTTTCTCCTGATCGTTCTTGTGCATCATAATTTGGTTGTATCCGGAGTACGCATCCATGAATGACAAGAGCTCGTTCCCCGCGGTTGCCTCGACTAGTTGGTCGATGCGTGGCAGGGGAAAGCTATCCTTTGGACATGCCTTGTTGAGATCGGTAAAATCGACACACACTCGCCACTTGCCGTTCTTTTTCTTAACCACTACAGGATTGCTCAGCCAGTCAGGATACTTAACCTCACGGATGGATCCAGCCTCGAGTAATTTCTTGACCTCCTCGTTAACGGCGGCAGTACGCTCCGGTCCGAGCTTTCGACGCCTTTGTTTGATCGGTTTGAACGTCGAGTCCACATTGAGCTCGTGGCATGTTACATTTGGGTCGATGCCGGTCATACTGTTCATGCTCCATGCAAAGGTCGCTGCGTTCTGGCACAGGAACTTTACGAGCTCGTCCTTGATTGGTTGTGGTAGGTCGGCTCCGATTCCCACGCATCGAGTTGCGTCGGAAGAGTCAATGTTTACTTGGACGATTGTTTCGGAGTTAGGGCGAACGCGACCGTCTGGGCGCTCGGCTGAGTTCGAAACGGTGAACGTCCGGGCGTGTCGTTGTTGACGCTCGATGATGAAGCAGGTTCGTGCTACCAGCGGGTCCCCTTGTAGTGTAAATATTCCTCTAGGAGTTGGGAACTTTACGCACTGGTGGTAAGTTGACGCCACGGCCTTCATCTTATGCAACCAAGGAGTGCCGAGGATGACGTTGTATACGATCGGCTTATCGACGATAGCAAAGTTGATACAATGCATCGTCCCGCCCACATAGACCGGCAGCATGATCGTACCTTCCGTCATTACTGTGTCGCCGTCGAATCCGGTGAGGGGTTGAACATTGTGTTCGGTGGTCCGCAAGTCTATTTCCATTTGAATGAGCACGTCTTTGAAAATGACGTTTACCGAACTTCCTGTGTCGATCAAGATTTTGGTGACCATGCTCTCGCCGATCTCCATTTCGACCACCAGTGGGTCGTTATGAGGTCCAGTGAGACCTGATGCGTCGGCTTCTGTGAACACGATTGGGTCGGAGTTCGTAGTAGGTGGCGTGCTTTGAGCTAACCATCCTCGCTTGGCCTCTAGTCCCCGTCGATAAGCTTTGATAG
The DNA here is from genome assembly GCF_030686135.1 of Camelina sativa. Lineage (NCBI taxonomy): Eukaryota > Viridiplantae > Streptophyta > Magnoliopsida > Brassicales > Brassicaceae > Camelina > Camelina sativa. The sequence continues at coordinate 7,831,368 of NC_141886.1, read as the reverse complement.
AACGGACCGAGTCGCGGCAAGTCGCCAGACCACCCATGATCATGTTTATTCTTCGGCGTGGAGCCGGAGCGTTGGCATCCTCAGTTCGCTCGGGATTCCTTTTATGGGTTGGTGGGGGCGGAGGTAGAATTTCGGGTCTCGGTTGTGGTGCGGGAGCGGCGTTATATTGCTTGCTCGGGTTTTCGTTCTCAGGATTGAAGAAATGGTTATCCCCGTGAGCGGCTATTTGTCGTCGCTCGAGATCGACGTCAATATGGCCTTCTTTAAATTTGTCGAGCAATATTTGTTGGAGGGTGCGGCACTCTTCTGTTGAGTGTCCTGCTCGCTTGTGGTATTCGCAATATTTGTTGCCACCCTTTCCTGATGGGTCTCGGACCCACTTGTTATTCCAGGGCCTTGATGAAGATGCCTTGGGATCTTGATTACTAACTGCAAACGTTTGGACTTTCTTTCCTTTGTCCAACTTGTCGGCGTATTCTTTGTCGAAGTGTTGTCGAGGCTCGTGATGCTCGTCTTGTGCCTTCTCTTTTCCTTTGGACGATTTAGGGGCCGGGGGTTCTGGACGGTTTGTCCTCGATGCCTTCTCTTCGTCTAACTCTATGTATCTGTTAGCGCGGTGTAGTGCGTCATCCAGGGTCAGGGGCTTGTGTATTATGATGTCTTCCCTAAATCGGGAGCCGTGAGCGAGAGCATTTCGGAGAGCCGATATTGCTGTGTCGTCGGCAATCGAGAGCTTTAACATGATTCTTTTAAACCTCTCCATGAAATCTCGAAGAGATTCGTCGTTTCGCTTTAACATGTTCCAGAGATCGGCGTTCGACGCGCCCCGAATCATGAATGTAGTGGTGTTGGAGAAAGGCGGTGGTGAGCTCGTGATAGCTCCCTATCGAGTTCGGCGGGAGCCGGGAGAACCACCCTAGAGCCTCATGGGCTAAATTCTCAACGAACAGCTGGCAGCAGCCAGCCTCGTACTCTTCGTCACTGAAGTGAGCTCGGCTGATTGCAAAACTTATTGACGTCAAAAATGGTTTCGGATCGTCTAATCCATTGTACGGGGTGAACTTGAACTTGTTTACGTAGCGGACTTGAATGCGAGAGATTCGCGCCGTGAACGGTGAGCGTTGGACTTCTTCGAGCACTCGATCGAGGTTGGGAGCAGAGCTCGTGGCTCGATGGACTCTGGAAGAGAGTTCGTGGACCATCGCCTCTAGGCGTCGTATGGTTTCATCCTTGAAGTCGGCTTCGGGCTGTTGTTGGATCGGCAGTGTCGGAGTCGGCGGGCTACCGCTCCTTTGGTCATGGCCGTCTCGCAGCTCCTCATTTGGCTCCTCTCGACCGCGGCGATCAACAGATCCTACGATAATGGACGGCGGGCGGCGTCTGTGGCCGTCGTATCGGTCCTCCACAGAAGGTTGCGCTGGGGGAGGATTCTCGTTCTCGTCGGCGGGACTGCTGTCGTTTCGGCGCTCGCCCCTCCTTCGTTGGAGCCTGCTGATTTGGTTCTGCGAGGCCTCTTGTGCGGCTGGGATGGCCTCGAGCCGTTCGTTCGTTCGTGTTTCCTGGCCATCAAGACGACCGAGAATGATCTGCATCATATCGTCGAGTCTGTTTCTTTGTACAGGTAAGGGAGAAGCGGCGCTGGGGGGAACGGTAGCATTGGTGAGAGCGGCGGTTAGGAGGGCAGCGGCGCTGGTAACCAGCTGGTCTGCGACAGGTCCGGCTCCGGCGTGCGCAGCTACGGGAGGCTCGGAGGATGTGTCAGGCGCCGGCGGAGAGACTGTGCTCGGCAGTGGGCCCTCGTCTGGGCTCGGCAGGGAGCTCGGCAGGGAGCTCGGCAGGGAGCTTGGCAGGGAGCTCGGCAGGGAGCTCGGCAGGGAACTCGGCAGGGGAACAGTTCGCGTTCTCGTTCGCCCCCATCGCTGCCCCGTTGGTTGCTCCGTTGCTTCGTCGAAGTTTTCGCTGGGGTTCGTCATGACCTTCGAGATTTCGAGAAAGTGAGGATCGTCGGTTTTGAGTCGTTAAAAGAAACGCTTTACTCTTGCCCCACGGTGGGCGCCAATTGTTTGTACCGGGGATTACACAGTTTAAACAAATAAAGAGTTTGTGGGAAAGAGCGAGCAAGTTCTTTATTAATCGGAAAAAGTGAGATCGTCACTTAAACAAATCGTATTAGAGCTTGTTAGTCCACAGACGAACTAGTAAGCTTAAAATGACGAACTGAAAACAAGACGAGTTATACGAAAGATAATAGCAGTTTTCGATGCAAAGTATTGCTCTGGGGGTATTGTCCGCGGGTCAGGATGATGATCCCAATAAATGCCCTCTCCTTTTATAGGAGACTGTTGACCTAGGAGAGTTTAGGGTTTCCTCTACGAATTCCCGAGATTGCCCTTCTGCGGGAATTAATGACCTGCTTCCAATCTTGCTGGGCCGAGAATGCAACTAATGAGTGTCGTTGGGCCGAGTGGCATATTGGGCGTAGCCCATATCCAGCTTACAGCATCTCAAGAGTGAGAATCAAGCTTACAGCATCTCAAGAGTGTTTTTGTGCCTTGAAGAATGCGGATCAAGATGTTGTTACCATTACAAGACCACAAGCTGAACTTGTGGCAAAAAAAAAAAACCAGACGATTGGAGAATGAACTCATGGAGCACAAAAAGAATTTGTGGATGTTGAATAGTGGAACAAAAAATCTTGATCAAATATTGAGCATGGGACGAAAAGGAAAAGTAAGATGGGGTCTTGGTTATCAAGGAGTTCCATCTTCGTCCAAGAAAGTTTTTGTTCCAGAGTCTTTATCCAATTATAGTGGGATTAAGGATCAGCCAGATTCGAGGCCGAATCATTTTCTACAAGGGGGGACTGATGCAGCACATCTTTGCAATGACCACGTCCACCGACGGTCCGTGTCGTAGTCGGGCCTTTTATTGTTATTCGTTTAGGATATTACTCTTATGGGCTTTATTTAGGTTTTGAGCTTTAGGTTAGATTCTTAAGTATGTTAGGGTTTATTTTATGACTTCTATTTAAAGAGCCGCTAAACTCTATTGTAAAGCTTAATTGATTATTGAAAAAACAAGTTTTACGAGAGTTTTGTGTAAAGCCTAGAGAGGAGGACTCTCAATCCTAAGAGCTTGTGTTCAAGCCCTGCAAGGAGGACTTGCAAAACCACGTCGATATCGCTCCTGATCTCGACCCTATCCTTATTGCTTTTTCGTCAAGTTTCAACGTTCTAACCAAGATCCGTTCGTGAATCTGAGTTTTCCCGGAGATCTTGCGTTCTCGTCCGTTATTAAGCTTATGCTCTCTATCAATATGGATATGTTGGTCAAGAGGCTACATGTACGATTATGTTGGTCAGGAGGCTACATGTACGATTAGGCCATAATATACATAATACACAATTCTATGTTGGTATTCGATCTTCTCCGTTCAAGAACAACAAGATTTTGCCTAGATATTGGAACCAAACCTATAACATTGTAAATCATTGTTAAAATTAAATAAGACAGACCCTTTCACTTTCGACTATCTATCCATTCAACTTGTTCAGTGGTTTGATATATTTCTATAACAAAACCATCTTTTTGGATCCATTTTAGATATAAAATTAACGACCTAATCATACGCATAGCCTCTCAACCACGATATAAAACACCACAAAAAATAGTTACTGTTCATAAATTTAAAGATTTGTGAGTCCTTCAAATTAAAACCAAAAAGTGTTCACGTTTTCATCAACAAAATCCATCATAATTTCATATTCATAGTGGTCGTAAGCGGTTGACCAAAATCCGAACCTAAAAAACGGTGAAAATAAAAAGAGAATAATAGTATAAAATAAAAAGGGAGTATAAATTGAGAGTGTTTGGGATAGTTGTAAACTTGTAATTGTCGTTGTCCTAGACTAAACAAGCCAACAACAACATGTGACGCGCGTTTCCATAAACTCGTCCGTGTTTGGTACTATTGGCGTAACGACCTCAATGCTCTCAATCTCATCATTTATAAGTCGCTCACCTATTATAATTAATGTTATATTTATTTATTTTTCTTTTATTTATACCATGTCAATCGTATGCAAATCATTTACCTAATCCAAGATCCGAGAGAAGTGATCATATAAGTTCTGTGAGGTTTGAACTCATATAATTTGATACCATTTGCATGTATTTTTGGTCTCTTGGATCAATTTACACATTCTTAGTTATAAAGTTATCACATCACATGTTATGTTCGCAAGTCTTTTTTTGTTTACCTTTCTTCTACTTGAATCTGATTTTTGGAAGCTAGTCAAAGATACAGATGAAATAAACTGGAAATATTTAAAGACTTTTGTGCCATAAAGAAGTTTATTCTACAACGTAGCCAAAACTTGTAACGTGATCTATAAACCAAAGTTTCTATATGTCCAATTAGAGTCTAGATTTCAGTTTCAGACAACTCTTCCTTTGCAGAAGCAGAAGAAGAAGAACCATTATCTAATATTTCACAGAGCTCTTCATCTTCATCTTCGTCTTCTGAATTAGCATCAGTGTCCGAACTATTAAGATAAAGCTCATTCTGATGATGATGATTACGTGATTCCGATGGAGAATCATCCAATATCGAAAGAGGGTTTCTGTTATTCGGGTCATCGTAAAGAGCAACATGCCTGTAGTATAGTTCAAGTTCCTTCTCTGCAATTGCTATGAAGTTTCTCACCGATTCAAGAGATTGTTCGTACTTTGATTTTTCATACGCCTGCAAAGGGAAACATTAACCATGTTAGGAAACTAGCAAGCAAAACATATCCCCCAACCAAATGAAGAAGACTTCAGAATGATATATTGATCTCTAATTACCAAAACTGAATAGAAACAAAGACCCCCTAATAGATTTTTCCTCTGGTTTCTATAAGACACGCCTATATGCACAAAGCGTAACCAGGGACGGTTTTGCTTCCTATTCATCTACAGTAAGATGTTCCAAAACAAAAAGACAAAATGAGGACTTACCCTTTTCTTCGATAATGTATCGATTGGAGACATAAGTTGTGGCTGCACATAACCCTTCCCTCTATAAAATATGATTGTATCATCGCCTATTATGTTAACAGGCACACCACCACTCAGTTTAGCAAGCTCCTCTGCAAATTGCTGCACTTGGCCTGGCTTACTATTATTGCATATAACCTTAACGGTTTCATGTTTTTTCCAATGCAAATGCATGTTTAGAATAACACCACCAAACACTCCTCTTCTCCCAATCGGTACATAATTAGATCTCTTCTGACCCATTTTCTTCAAATAGAAACGTTCTTCCCCAGTGATCTCATGAGGTCGAACCTCAGGTCCCTGCACTTTCGCAACTTCATACCGTTTCAGTTTCTCAATCAGCAATGCTTCTTTGATCTTAGCCTAAATACAAGGAGCAGCATCACAAATCACACATCGAATGAACACTTAAACTCATCAAATTCTATCGAATTAGACTCTCAAATACCTTTTCAAGCTTGTACTTTATTCTTTCATCCGCACTAGCAAACTTCTTCTTCTTCCCTTTAACAGTAAGTCGCCGTGGGTCTTTCCTGTTAGCTGCGTTCCTTTCCTCTCTTTCTTTCTTCCTTTTCAACTTCAGACGTTTTTTCGTCAACCACTTATACTTCTTGGGAGGATCAAGTTCCCGAGTTTCAAACTTTGGTTTCCCTTCTGATATCACTAGATTCACCGTACCGTGACTGAAGTTTCTACATATTGGCCTTGAGATCGTTGTCGGTAAAGAGAATGTCAATGTCAACTCTTGCCTTTGTGGAAGCAACCTAGTGGGAAAACAATTGACAAGAGAGTATAAACACATTTTGAGACATAACTTGCTAAACTGTGTTGTATAGTCTCAGATGCACAAACCTGGAAGAAATGAGAAGTGGATATGAAGATTTAAGTAGAGATGAAGCTTTTCGAAACCCACGAGCAAAAGCAGTTGCCATAATTTGGCTTAATTCGAGCTCAAGAATCTAGCTTTTTGTATAGTCTGCTACAAAATGCAACATTTTAGAATAACGTTTACTCAAAAGTAACCATATTGAGGCTAAACATATTAGCCAAATCTTCGAAGCAGCATTTCGTCGAACAATTGGTGCGCATACTACGAAATTACAAAATTTACTACAAAAGAACTCATGAAAAATGAAATCTCGAAGACATTCAAATCAATCATTATCCACATCGAAGATAAAGATTGGATAATTGAATACCAAAACCTTTACCTGAGAAAGCTCATAGAGCTGGGTTGAGAAAGCCTTTCCTGTGAAGGACTCGAAGATTGGCTTCCTAAAATCAGAATGATAGAAGATTGAAAGGAGATGAAGTACACTGATTTCGTCCCGGCGCCGTGGTTTAAGGAACCAGTAACATGCTTCGCCGGAGGTGGTGGTGATGGCTCGGCGAGAGAGAGACACAAAAAAGAGAGAAGGAGGTTTTAATATTTGGGCCTGGGCAACCAAAAAGCCCATTCGGTGTTTGATTTTTAAAAAATAAACTATGGGCTTTAAAGTTAAGGGTATGAAAGTGGCATTTTATGCTCATCCCCAAAGATAAAAAAAGGTCAAAGCTTTGAGATAAAGTTGCCAAAAATAAGATATGCTCCCAATTTAATGTTATAGTTAGTCAACCTTTATTATCTTGATCTTTCCAACAATAAGTTAGAAGGCAAAAGTACCATGTTGCTTGTGGAGATTGAATATGCTAAAGCTTTCTCAAAGAGTTTTGAAACTCCTACAAATCGATCAAATCAAGTTCCTTCCAACACTACGACACATGTCCTCAAAATAATAATGATACAAAGAATCTTAAAATTAATATTCATGTGGTTGTGGAAATTTTTTTCTTTTTTTTTTAAACCATTCCTTTATGTATATCTAGATTAAAAATCTGACTTCACGGTAACTTTCGACCAAACAAGAGATAAGCGATTGTGAAGAATGGACTAAAACATAATCTGCTTAGTGGATTACCTTTATTACTGTTATTTTAAAGTAACAAAAACACACATCCGTACATACTCATAGCTAACTACATACATAACATTCAAAAAGAAAACCTTTCGCACATTCCTCAAATAAGGCGACCGAAACCATTGCGCACAGTCTCACTGACATGCGGAGGAGCTGCCGATGCAGTAGGCAGAATAACAGCTTCTCTTTGTGCTTCGATGAACCTCCTCATTGTCTCTTCGTCAACTCCAAAAGCCATTGACAACGACGTCACATTTAGAGTCGTGAGTAGCGAGTTCGATCCAACCAAGAACTGAGGCCGATTCTTGTGAGCCGACGTGGTGAATCCTACAAACTCGAATGGTGCGGTCCGAGAAGCGATCTGGCAAAAGGCGAAGTAGCGAGGGATCCAAAAGACATCCCCTACGGAGACCCTTGTGTTCAAAGCAGAAGTTCCGTTTGGAAATACAACTTGGATCTCTCCAGAGCCAGCTAAAACGATGCCATATTCTGTAGCTGTTGGGTTCATATGCGGAGCCATCATTGATCCCTAACAAAAGTTTGAAATTTGATCGTGTTAAAATCACGGTTTAGTATTTTTATTTGATTTTTTCTGAACTATTGATCGGTAGATAACAACTGATTTATATACCAATAGTTCTTAGCAGGTCTAGCTAGTTATCCAAGAATTACATAATGAATTTAATTATCTAGAGCTTAGTTAATTAATGACAATTCACAACTAGTGGTTGTCATAGACTTAAAGTTCGCTAGATGTTGGTAATAAAATAAGAGATATGAATCATACCGCGGTGAGATTAACTAGAAAAACACCGATGCCCGAGTGTTTAAGAGGCTCGTAATCCTCATAATCAAGAGCTGTGCTCCATCCATAGTCGTTTCTGAAACTAGGTTTCTGATCATAGATGTTGTACGAGTCTTGGCACTTTGAAGATCCTGACCCTTTATTCTTTTCTTCTATTAGATCCATAAACGATCTTATAATAGTCCTCCAAGACCACCCTGAACTGTATTGTTGGTCTTGAGGGGATCCTTGTTTCATCTCCAACAGTTTCTTGAGATGACTTCGTTTCTCTTCCTCTCTTAACCCCAAAAATTGGGTCCATGTCGTCGTCGGTTGTGGGCCTTCTGGTCCTTCCATGACGTGTACAATCGGGCCACGGAATTGACTCCTCATCATTTCTTGCAACTCTGGTCGAGAAACCTAAAAATGAAAAAACTGATATGAGATTGAGATTGAACAGAAAGAGCCCTAACTAAATACTAATATGGAAGTTTTTAAACACCAATTTCTACCATTCCTCTAATTAAGATGCATTTGTGCATATAATATTCCTATAAAATTTCTATAAAAATAGTACGATAGCTTTGTGCATTTTCACCTTTGGACACATGCAAAGACCAAACTCCAATTTATCAAACAGTTTGTTTTAAGGTTGTACTTTCATTCGAGTAGAATTTGTTTTTTATAAAATGCACACAAACAATATAAACATTAATAATCACTTAGGTTTGAGTACTAACGTTAAGTGCTGAGGTTAAAGTGTCGGGGTCAAAGCCAGCGAGAACGGAAGACGGTCCTCCACCTATATAGAAAGGCTACACACACAATGAACTAGTTAGCCAAATGCAAAATTCTGTAAGTCAATGTGATAATAATGAGTCCTAAACGTTAAACATGAGTACTTGGAAGGTTTCGAAACCGAGGCTTTGGGTAGGATCAATGCTGCAAATGACATGAAGGCGTTGGCCTCGGCCTGTGTTGTGTAAATAAAAGACAGAACCAGCCGGGATCCAGTAGATGTCTCCTGCTTTCAGTCTCCTCTCTCCGAATTCGTCTTTGCATATTACTCCAAGCGTAGCTTCACCTGCAAGTAAACACATGTTCTTGAGAGAGTGAGACACATGTTGAGAGAGAGAGAGAGAGAGAGAGAGAGAGAGAGAAAGAGAGAAAGGGAGAGAGGAGATACCTTGACGAATGAAGATGAGGAGGCTTGAGTCGAGATACTGAGGGACAAAGAGGGTTTTAGGTTCCATTGTTAGAAACCCAATGTGCATTGGCTTCTCAATGATTCTTCCTCTTGGAGATATCACAACTCTCATCTCTCCACCTTCTGATTTGATCACTTTCCTTGACTCTCTCATCATGAACCATCCTCTTCTTCCTCCTCCTCCCTCTCCTCCTCCTGCTCCTCCTTCTCCTCCCCACTCTCCTCCTTCTCCTCCCCAATCTCCTCCCCAATCTCCTCCTCCTTCTCCTCCCCAATCTCCTCCTCCCCACCCTTCTTCTCCTTCATACCCATTTGATCTCATCACCATTACTCCATGGATAAGCACCAACAGAAGCAAAAACCCAAATCTTCTCATGTTTTTCTCCATCTTTCTCCCACCTTTCCGATGATTCACAATGTTTTACAATCTTTGTAAGAAGGGTGCATGCATATATGTGTTAAGTAGGATGAAGAAGGACGACACGTGTGCAACATGCAAAAATTTGGAGCCTTCGTGTCTACCTACACTCAGTGTCTTTTATTAGAGTTTGATGCATAAACGTTTTCTTTCCACCACCTCTCGTTTCATTGTTTCTTATGGGCTTCAGAAATATTATAAATTATTTGGAATCGGAGAAATCATATTTTTCCTAAGAATCATGGAATATATATATTTTTTTAATATAATTTAGAACTTTTTCCTAATATCGAAAACGCTGAATCTGTTAACCCAACAAGATGATGTTTTAAATATTTCTTTTTTTTTTTTTTTTTTTCACATGATTTTAAATCATAACACGTAATGGACCTAATGGTCCTAACCAGTTCGTAAATTTTGGACATTTCATGAGACAGCATCGTATAAGTGAAACAGTCGAAATGGCTCCGAAGTATGCAAATGGCCGTAAGTAATGAGTTCATACCCATGTAACTAAAGAGATAAAACTGAGTAATTCTGCGTTTGAGAAGAATTGATTCCTAATCTAGACCAATAATACAACTCTTCCACCAAAATTAGAACTACTAGTCCACCACCTTGTAATTACATTAAATATCTTCTAATAAAATTTTTGGACAGAGCTTGCAAATAATTTGAGAAAGACGAGAGACACCTATGATTCCGACTTATTTATAACCTTTATAAATTAACACTTTTCTAAACTTTATTAAAACCTTTATAAATTAATAAAGTCAGAATCATAAAATTTTAATAATTTATACATGTTTTAATTTATCGATAAATTAATAAAATACTAATTTATGAAGAGATTTTTTTATTTTAATTTTTTTTATTACAAAATAAGATATTTTTGTTATGATTCACATTTTTATAGAATTTTCGTAATTTATAATGTTCGTTATCGTAATAGAATTGATGCTAGTTTAATTAATTATTCAGATGAAAATGATAAATGTTAGAAGTTTAGAGTTTAGAAGTAATTGTTGTACTATCTTTTATGTTAATGATTAAGTCGAATAAGATATTACGATGTTTGTAGAATTAGTTAAATGTAAAAAAGTAATTTTTGTATCTAGTACTCCACAATTTTTGTATGTAATTTGAGAAAATAACACTAAAAGTTTTTAATATAATGAAAAAGACTAGAAATGAATTCTAACTAGAATGCAAATTTAGGAATATATAAACAACAATAGAGTCATATTTCACTAAATATTTTTAGATATATATTTATATTTTTAATATTATTATTAATTTATAATATTCTTGGGACCATATTTTTACATAAGATTTCTAAAAAAATTATTATCTTATTATTTTATCGAATTGTGTTATTTTTTACACCGACTTAATTTAGAACTGGAAAATTTTGTTAATTTATAGCAAGTATTAATTAAAAAAATATTAATTTATAGAAGTTCTACTGTATATATAGCTAGCCCAAAAAAAGAAAAAAAAATGGGAGCGAGTAAAAACTTTATTTTTGATGATTGATGATAATAATTTTGATGATGGTATGATAATGTGACTGTATTTTTAAATGGACGAAATAGTAGTATTTTTTTTTTTTGGTTTCAACTTATAAAAAAGAAAAAAGAAAAGAAATGATGGGTTAAATGGTTAATCATTAACCTATTATCACCTAACTAAATTGACCCATCAGTATGAGACTTTGGGTTGGATTGGACTTAATTTATGAACTGTCTCCTTTGTAACTTGTACTTTATACCACTATGTTGAGTGATAATTATTAAACAAAAGCCCTTTTATTACTAATGGTACGTGGCCTTTATAAGAGTTCGATTGGCATTACATGTAAGTCGTAACGTTGTATCTTCGAAACGTTTTTTTTGAATGAATGTAAAATTGTATTCAACCAAAAAAACGACCAAAAAAACGTTTGTACAATAAATGCGTCAGTTTTTAAATAATTGCCAAACTAGACTGAGAAAAAACTTTATTAACTTAAGTGGAAATGGAGGATCGAGCATATGCTCGTGTAGAGAACCAGAACTGTAAGCCTTCATCATAACGGTGGTCGAGGATTGAGCTGAGACAGTTGCGTACATTCTTGTCAATGTATTTGATGAGCCGAGCTTGCGGAGAAGGGGTCTCGCCATGTCGTCGAGCATTCCTCTCGTGCCACAAATGATATATAGTTGCCTGAAAGATATATTTTAGTATGAACCGTGGGAGGAATGGAAGAGTGTGAGAGGTTAGCAGCGGGAGCAGACAGCTCCAGTCTGTTGAGTAATGAGCTAAAAGCAGTGACTGCGTGAGATCTTTCCAAATGGCAGCAGCGTAAGAGCAGGAGAAGAACAAGTGATCCCTTGTCTCTTCCGTGCCGGAACAGAGGACACAGTTAACTTGTTGCCCTGAAGACCAGTGTTTGATGCGATCACCAGTGTCTAACCGATTATGGACCGCACGCCAGAGTAGAAATGAGTATTTGGGGGTTGAATAGGTGTACCAGACCCCTTTATACCAGTCGACACGCGTTTGTGGATTGCGAGTATTATGCCAAGTATGCCGAGAGGAGAAGGTTTTGGAGAACCGGTCACCTTGAGATCGCCATAATGGAATATCAGGAGCAAGTGGTAATCGAGTGTTGCAGTTGCGAATTGCCTGAAGTGTGCGTTCAATATCATTTAAAATAGCTAGTCGATGGTGTCGAGACCTGTGTGTGCGCAACGCATCTTGGACCGTTGCCTCTTGCAGAATCCCCAGGTCTATGAACCCTCTCGTTCCCACAACGTCAATCAACCGTCTTAATGGCGACCAAATATCATATCAAAAGGATGTTGAGGCACCATTGTTAACCTCCACCTTATATTGCGCCTTAACCACTTTCCGGTACTTGAGAAGTTTCTTCTACATTCAGGACCCTTGCAGTAGAGCCTTCCTTAACCAACCAAAAGGATCCCTTTGATAGTAAATACGTCCAGATCCATTTCACCCAGAAGAAATCTTGCCTTGAGAGGATCCGCCAAATTAACTTCAAACAACTGACCTTATTTACTTCCTCGAAACGTTTCCTTTTGACAAAAGAACTAACCGTTGAGTTATGCGATGACTAATGAAATTACTGTATTAGTGTAATACTAACATAAATGTTTAGTTAGACAATAGTTTATTTCAGACAATAGTTTCCACAATTTATTTAGTTTTTGACTAACATATAGTCAAATAATGAAATTAAAAGGTAAAAAAAAGAGAGGCAACAAAAAAGTTAAACTAATCGTCAAATTAACTTTTTGTACGGTGCGGATTTCAATCTAAAGTCTTATTCAACTTACATTACAACTTACAACTTTTTTTTTTTTTTTTTTTTGTTAAAACAACTTATACAACTTACAACTTACAGACAGAAGAAGCACTCAGATGGAAAGACAAATATTATTTAATAAAATAACGAGATAATGTTCTATGTTTGTTCTAAAAGAAATCAAACCGCGTTATTTCTCAAATTTATAATGACAACATGTCTCTGTCTCCGAGAAAAATTATAATCTTGCGCCAAAAATTATTCATATAAAAGTATAAATAGATATAGTTAATAGTTTGTAGATAGGAGATTTGAATTTTAATGTTGTCAAGTTAGAATTTGAAGTTTCTGTAATCTCTAGGAGAAGAAAGTCACACGGATAAAAAGCGAGCTAAAATTAACCTGTTTTGGTCACCTGTCCGAAAACATTGTGTCGAAAGGTTTCAAACTTTTTCTAAAAAAAAATTATAAATTCAAGAAAAGATATTGTATTGGTATATGTTAAAGTTGCTAACAAAAATTAGGATCCGAGGATACATGAAAATTTTAATTATTCTCTAGAAGCAAACCAAGCTTGAAGGCTTATTTTTTATCGACATTATTGTGATAAAAAAAAGGTGACGTTATCGTGATTTTCTTAAACATCATTTTCTTACCATTTAAAATGCATTTATAAAAGAGTATTTGTTTGAAACTCGTTGATCATAATGATAGTGGCAAAATCATAATCTGATCAAAGCAGAATGGTACAAAGGTCTACATTTGCGTTATAAGGAAATACGTAGTTTTTTGTATAGTGAGAAGGAATTGTATTTTGATGCTTTCTATGCAAAGTATATCTCTTTGTATATGAATAGAACATTTACAATACTTATCAAAAAAAAAAAAAAAAAGAATAGAGAACGATGCGGTTTGGATGCAATGAGAAAAGAGAACAATGCAAAAACTTAAAAAGGCTGCGCCATTTTATTCAAGTTTGGCACTGTCCCCTTCACACGCTTACCAATTTGCACTTGCATTCACTATATAGAGTGGAAAAGCTAAAAAGAAATATAAAACGATGAAAACTTTAGTTTTTTTTCCCCAACAATTAATGAAAACTTTAGGAATTGTTTGATTTTCCTTATTAATATGTTTGGCAAACTAAACAAACCGTGCGCTCGTGTCGTGACCATCTCATGTGTAGAATTAGGTATTGAACTGACTTGTCCTTGTTGATCTAGGTTATAACCTTATTTATACATGTTTAGTTAGGGTATACATAAACCGTCATTGACGTAAACTACACGTTTAAAGCCCAAAATACTAAGCCCAGAATATATCGCTAATACTCCCCCTCACGTTGGAGTGTGAAGGTCCTGAACACCCAACTTGGACATCAAATAGAAAAACTGTGGACGACCTAGTGCTTTAGTCAGTAAGTCTGCGAGTTGATCTTCGGAACGAACATGTTGTGTAGAAATGATACCATCACGAACTGCATCACGAACAGCATGACAATCATTTTCAATATGTTTAGTGCGCTCATGGAAGACTGGATTAGCAGCGATGTGTATAGCAACTTTGTTATCACTGAACAATCGAGTTGGCGCAGATTGCTCAATACCAAATTCTTTTAACAACTTACGCAACCATTTAATTTCACGAAGAGCGACAGACATGGCGCGATATTCTGCTTCGGCAGAAGAATGAGAGACAACATCCTGCTTCTCAGCCTTCCAAGCAATCGGAGAACCACCAAGAAGAACGACATACGCAGTAAGAGAGCGTCGTGTAATCGGACAAGTAGACCAATCAGAATCACAGTACACCGTGAGTGATAAATCAGGATCAGATCGAAGAAGAATCCCTTGGCCTGGGGAACCTTTTAAGAACTTAACAACCCGTAGAGCTGCATCCCAGTGGGCTTCCCGCGGAGTCTTCATAAACTGAGACAACACATGCACCGAATAGGCTAACTCAGGATGAGTATGAAGAAGATAGAGCAAACGCCCAACCAGACGACGATAAGACGTAGGATTTGAAAGCAATGGACCATCATCATCCGCAAGATGATGGTTTTCTTCAAGAGGAGTGATGGCAGGATGAGAACCAAGATTACCACTGTCAGCAATAATATCCAAGATGTACTTCCGTTGAGACAAGAAAATACCATCCGACCCACGGGAAACTTCAATACCAAGGAAATACTTCAACTTCCCCAAATCCTTCATGGAAAAACATTTTCCCAAATAATCTTTGAATTTTTGTAGCATGTAACTATCATTACCACAAATGAGCAAGTCATCAACATAAATCAACACCCGAAGTTCGATATTCTCACGAGTATATGAAAATAAAGAGTAATCATCATAAGCCTGAACAAAACCGAAACGAAGCAAGGAGTCCGAGAGCTTCTTGAACCAACACCGCGGAGCTTGTTCAAGCCCATACAATGCCTTCTTAAGGCGGCAAACTTTGTTAGGCTGTGAGTGTCGAACACCGGGAGGAAGTTTCAGATAAACCTCTTCCTCGAGATCGCCATGAAGAAAAGCGTTGTTAACATCCATTTGATAAACCTCCCAGTGTTTAGCAGCAACAAGACGTAAAAGTGTACGAACCGTAGTCATTTTTACCACTGGTGCAAAAGTCTCGTCAAAATCCACCCCTTCAACCTGCTTATTACCACATACGACCAACCGAGCTTTGTAACGTTCAATAGAACCATCAGAGTTGTACTTGGTTTTAAACACCCATAAACTGTCAATGGCCACCTTACCCGGTGGGAGATCTACAACATCCCAAGTTTTCTTGAACTCAAGAGCATCGACCTCTTTAAACATGGCGTCATTCCAAACCTTAATACGGACAGCATCTTTGAAACTTTTAGGTTCCTCACCAGCCGTGATGGCAGCTAAGAACGCACGATGGCCTGCAGAAAACTTATCATCGGAAATATAATCTGTCAAAGGATACAAAGAAGTACCTTGAACCGATGGCGAGGACTGAGAAACAGAGGATGCGAGAGCGTGAGGGGTTATTGAATCACTAGTCGTGTTATACAGCACATAATCCTTTAAACGAACAGATTCCTTAACTTGTCGTTTTCCCGGACAAGAAGGCGGGATGGCAACTGCTGCCGGAGAGGATTCCGAGACAGTGCAAGACGGAGACGGCGACTGAACCACAGGAGCAGGGGACGAGAACTCGTCAGTGGTGATATTGGTTTTTAAGATCGGAACGGGCACAGGCGGGGAAAGTTGCGTACCGCTTACGGCACCAGTGTTCGGGTCGGGTTGCGAAACATCAGCAGGAGCGGAAGACTCGTGTGAAACAATATCAGGAGGGACAGCAGAAATTTCATTGCTCCCCCTGTCGAGAGGAGCCTCAGACCAATCCGCATCAGAGACCAACGATGGAACTAGAGGTAAGGTGGGCGGAGTAGGACAAGAGGAGGCAAACGGGAAAACATCTTCACGGAAGATGACATCTCGGGAGACCAAAAACTGATTTTGGTCGATATCAAATACTTTCCAGCCTTTTTGACCCAGCGGATAGCCGACAAAGACACAGAGACGACTACGGGCACCAAACTTTTCCCTATCACGAGCAACCCGATGAACATAACATGCTGACCCAAAAACACGTAACTGATCATAACTGGGTTTACAACCATGAAGAACTTCATACGGTGAGCGATTGTGAAGAGTGGAGGTTGGGGTACGGTTGATCAAATAGGCGGCAGCGAGAATAGCCTCTCCCCAAAACTTAATCGGCAAATGAGCTTGAAACAACAAAGCTCGAGCCACATTTAAAATATGTCTATGGTTTCTTTCAACACGTCCATTTTGTTGGGGAGTTCCAACACAAGAAGTTTGATGAACGATACCAAGTTTGCGAAACAAACCTGAGAGACACATGAATTCTGTCCCATTATCACTGCGCACCATCTTCACACTTTTGCCAAACTGTTTTTCGGTGTAAGCAAGAAAGTTAGTGAGGATTGTCCGTACTTCCGATTTTTCAAGCATTAAGTACGTCCAGACAGATCTTGTGAAATCATCCACAATTGTCAAAAAATAAACGGCACCACATGAAGATGGAACACGATAGGGTCCCCAAACATCGCAATGTATTAAAGAAAAACAATCCAATGCTTTATTAATACTTGGTGGAAAAACCTCTCTAGTTTGTTTAGCTCTAAAACATACGTCACAAGAACGAGAGCTAATAGACGAATCAGAAATAGAAACCATAGGTAATGTAGAAAGTACGGAGAAACTTGGATGACCCAACCGCTGATGCCACAAAGCTTGATCAGAAGAGACCTGAACCGTGTGAATCTTGGCAGTAGCAACATCCGTCAGATAATAAACCCCATCACGCTCTTCACCTCTTCCAATCAAAGTCCTCGAAAAACGGTCCTGTGAAATGCAAATTGTATCAGTAAACATGGCCATACACTTTGTTTGCTTGACAATCTTGGATACAGAAATCAAAGTGCAATTCAACGTTGGCACAAAAAGCACATTATGTAGTGCAACTTTCTCGGAGAGAGGAAAATCTCCCTTACTCAAAGCAAACGTTTTACTTCCGTCAGCAAAACCAATCGAACAAGGTGGAATAGAGACAACATTAATTAAGAGAGAAAGTTGACCAGTCATATGACGGGACGCCCCCGTATCAAGTATAACATCACCAAAGTTCTTCTTACCAAACAACTTATCGGAACTACCAGCAGTAGATGTTTTCTCTTGAATCATCTGAGAGAGAACACGAAGTTGATCCTGTGTGAATTCAGGAAACGAAGACGGATTGGAGCTGGTCGCATGAGCCGTAGCAAACTGTCCTCTACCACGACCAGAACCATTGCCACGTCCGCCATGACCATGACCACCAGAGCCACGACCATCACTACGACGCTCGGTCCACCAATCAGGAAAACCAACGATGGACCAACAATCTTTCTTTTCATGACCTGAACGTCCACAATGAGAACACAAAACAGGACGAGACTTAACAATAGAAGACTCAGCACGGTTCCCAACGGGCAGTTCTGTTCCGATGGACGGAGCTTGGTGACGAGTCACGAACCCGACAGCCTCGTGACGGTCTTCTTGGAGGCGAGAAGCATGAAGCCTTTGTTCTTCACGAATGACTTTAGAATACGCAACGCCAAGAGTGGGAAGCGGATCCATATTAATAAGACTTGTAACAATCCCTCCAAAACGTGCATCATCAAGACCCATTACAAACTGATGAAGCTTCTCATTATCCCTTTCGGTAACAATTGCAGTCAGAATCGAACCATGGGGACACACCAGACTAGCTTGATAGGTTTTCAATTCATCCCAAAGATGACACAGCTTGCCGTAGTACTCTACGACCGTCTGTCCGTGCTGCCGACAAGAGGCGAGCTGAAACTTGATTTGATGAACTCGAACATTGTTAGTAACAGAGAAACGCTGTTGCAACTCATCCCAAAGAAGATGAGCATCAGAGATAAAAGTTACGGTGGTCTTAACTTTTGGCTCAATCGAAGCCCTTATCCAACCCACGATCATGGAATTCACGGTCTTCCAATTCTCAAAATCAGGATCGGTGCTTGCAGGCTTCAGGATTGTACCGTTGATGAAGCCGGTTTTCCGTTTGGCTTGAAGAGCATTAAGCATCTCTTCAGACCATTCATTGTAGTTATCTCCGTTCAGCAAAACAGAGGTGATAATAGTTCCGGGGTTGTCGGAGCTTGAAAGTGTATACGGCGACACCACCGTGGAAACAGAGGAAGCGACGAGGGCCCCTGTAGAAGAAGACACATGTTCTCCGTGGGTACTCATGAAGATCTTGATACACAAGACAAGTCGAAACTATCGACGGACACAACCGAATCGAAACTTATCGATGAATAACAAGAATTTTAAAACTTTTTAGCTCTGATACCATGTAGAATTAGTTATTGAACTGACTTGTCCTTGTTAATCTAGGTTACAACCTTATTTATACATGTTTAGCTAGGGTATACACAAACCGTCATTGACGTAAACTACACATTTAAAGCCCAAAATACTAAGCCCAGAATATATCGCTAATACCATGCGTGCACTACAAATTGGCTGCGAAGCCTTGTAGGAAAGTAATACTAATTTTTTATAATATGGATTCGTACGTACCCTTTGGTTGAACGATATATTAAGAAAGACAGATGAGTTTAGACTTTGTCGTGATATGTATGAGTTTAATTCGAGTAAGAACCAAATCTAATAAAGTTGTAAAAGCGTTCATAAAATAATTTGTGTTTAGTCTTCTTGTTGGCGCGTCGTAACCACCATTCTTATCACTTGGTTCCACATGTTTTCTTTATACGAGTCTATCAATAATCCGCCACGGTAAACAAGATATTAAGAAACTAAGAAAAGCATTTCAAGTTCAAGAATTGAGAAATATTTTTTTTATGTTTTAGTATGGTATAAGAGAGAACAAAATACAGAAAAATATTGTAGTGATATGCGATATCAGTCGATAACGTTTCTGAATCATTCGGAATAATAAAGAGGTTGGTCCACTAAGTATGCCACAACAGGCTAATCTACCATGTTTAATTAGTCACTTATCATACTTAGAGATATTTTGTAGAGTTTGGTTGACCTACCAGGCTAACATGCAAAAGACCGCGGTATAAAAATTATTATCCTTATCTTATATCATCTTTATGACCATAGATTTTGCGGTTGGTTTGTAGGCTCTTCAATTTTTGACTTTATTGTGTCTAGTTCTATAAATAAGTAATTACAAAATATATTAAATTTTAAGTTTTATATAATCAAATAAAATATCATAGATTATAGTTAAATTTGAAAAGGAAAAATTCATATTATTTAGTAAATTCAATATAACATTTTATTGAATCCAATATCATATCTGTGGGTTCGCCTGTTGCCTTAATCTGCTTGAAAAGTATTAATAAATCACATATGTACATGATTTTGATATTGATTTGTTATATAGTCCCCAAAAATACGAGAATCTCACTTAAATTTGTGAATACGAATTTTCTTTTTAACATCAAGTTTAAAGGGAAAAATTAGCATATGAGTTGGGAAGTTAAGGAAATTTTCAGAATAAAGTATCGAAAAACTGATGAAGAGGCTTTCTACCTGATTTAATTATGAAATTGGAAGGACTGAAGGTAGGTACTTAGTTTTTCCTTTCGGCTACTTATGATAACAAAGGGACTAGGAAAAGTAAAGCTAATTTGTGTAATCATTACAATTATATACCCTAATTACCTTCAAACCTAATTTCAATAATATATAATAATTATTGTTTATAAAGGTTATCGACATTAATCGAGTTTTATTCCGACTATAAATTTTGGCATTAGTGACATTTCTGGCAGAGCTACTAGTACTACTACATACGTAAATATTTTGTTTCAAACCTAGCAACACTTTAGTCCTGCAAAACTTGTGAACTTTGTGATGCATTTTAATATTTTTATTTTCCACAACAAATCATTTGAGGGATATATATGACGCATATTTTGTCGGTGATCGTTACTGTATTATTCAAAATTATCTGATCAATCTTGTATATACCACCATATGCATGAAATCATTATTTAAAATAAGTATATACAACGTTATTGTATCAATCTTGTAAATTTATTTGGTATACGTAATTCGTAATTGTAACTTACAAGAAAATGGTTAGAAATATATAGTCTCTAGGAAACTCGGACGTACGTTCTATTTTTTTTTTGGATCGTAAACTAGCAGATAAATGTACGCTGATGAGCAAACCGCACACCGTACCGATTGTTACGAGCCCAGTCCCACCATCGCTTAGGTCATAGTAGTCATTAGCCATTTCGATCAACCAAAAAATAAGTAGTCATTTCGACTTCGTGCCGACAAATAACGAACTAACGATGCAGATAATATTCTTTTGCTTGTAATGACAGTCACGTGGGTTGCACATGATGTCGGTAAAAGTTGTATAAACTATTGTTTTGGACCACACTATTGATTTTGTTCTTTGGTTGAATCTCAATTAGACCATTCGTAGGAATATTATCGAGTCAACGTGGTCATATTGTGACTTGTGTGACATATGTCGGTAAACACAATCTTATTTGGTTTTATGTTAATTAATTTACTTGAAAATTGGTTAAGTTTTATATAGATTTTGTCTCTTATGGGTTAGGGAAATGTGTTTTAGGACATCCGATCCCTATGTATAATACTACAGTATAATCTAATGGTCTCAAATATAATCTGATGAGAAATTTTTGGGAGACACCATAACTTCAATAGGAATACAATGATTAAGGTCAATATTTCCAAATAATATTTACCCTTGAAAACACCATCATTAAAGTTGTTAGATTTTCTTTTTAACATCGAGGTTGTTAGTTAATTCCATCAGTAACCCTTATTGACAAGTTAGATAGATGTCCACACATAACATGAGTGCGTATACGTAGATCATTCACATATACATATAGATGTGGTCACATGGAGCAAAACGCGTAAATGTCTAGCAGTCACTACTGTCTACAGAGACGTGTCATGTCTTCGTTGTGTCCTTAGCGAATAGAGTTAATTCGCCTTCACATTACTATGGATGGTTTCAAGAACCTGAATTCTTATTTACAATATTCACAAGAATACAAAATAGGATGACAAAACACGCGTTAGATCTAACCAAGAGCTAGCTGTGTGCCCACTAATTTGTTCAAATGGATAGATTAATGTCCAGAATCGAATTGTTCCACGTACAAAAATCCTTGTAGTTCCCTCTTGCATGTTTATTGAAGATAGTTTTAAGATAGAAACAATATTCGTTTTTCTACGAATTTTGAGATTAACCTAAATTTTGGTCCGGTTATTAAAAAGAAGGAAAAAAAAAATACACATTATTTGCTTCCGGGGAGCATTATCAGAAAGATCAACAATGACATCCTTCTCATTGTAAAACAAAACAATAAATATACATAATGGTATTATCATTAAATTTAAAATGCATCTCAATTATCTCCTTCTCATTAGCGTTAGGAGAAGATTCTTAGAATCTTAATCATAGTACAAACTCTTTTGTCTGATATCCCTACATAATAATACTAGCACGTAACATGTTTGACAAGTTTGCTGCAGTTTTGTTACGTGCTTATTATACATGATTGGTTGACTTAGCCAAATTAAAGAAAAAAAAAACTTCGCATATATCATATCCTAGGTCTTAATATGCATATGGAAGCAACCACTAAAGCGCTTTAAAGTGAGCTAATGATACCATAAGTTATGATCATGTCCAAAGAGGATCCCACCACGACATGGATGAATTATTGTTGACAATGTTGTTGTTGTTGTTGTCCTCAAGGAATCCCAAATCATTGCTCTCTTCGTCGGGGCTACTAATGAACTCATCGCCACTCTCAAACGAACTCTCAAAGGACATATTGTGTTGTCCTTGCTCTTGTGCTGACAACTTGGTTTGCTCCATTTTATATATCAATTCTAGTAGACTTGATCTTTGGAGTTGCATACCCACTAACTCTACTTGAGTTTTCGCAAGTTGTGCTTGAAGCTCACTAACTTGTCTCTGCAAGTGGTAAATTGCACCCGCACATCCGTAAACCGGATCTCTCATCATTGCTCCGGCTTCATAGACCATGCTATTAACCGCATCTGTTCTTTGCGATTCCGGAAGTTCCTAATAATAGAAAAATATATATATAAATACATAAACATCATCTTTCACTAAAATGTTTGTTTCTAGAAGACGATATAAAAGTCTCGGACATGGAACGTAGATTTGAATATTTTACAGTATTTGACATTGTGAAGTTGTTTTTTGATATTTGACCATGAAGAAAACTTACATGACTTTTTCAAATTACGAATGAAAAGGAATTGTTGAAATAGACCTTTTTTTTTTTCTTCTAGCATAACTTTTTTTTTCTTTTTTTCTTAATGTGGTTGCATGTAGCTTTGAGGAAAGGTTGTTATTGACCTTTCATTACAATTGTAGGGCCTTGTTCCGGTCACATGACTTATGAACCCATTATTGTTCAACAACTAGACTTTTAACCACTTTAACTCCCTTTTCACATTTTGCAAACCAGATTTCATGTTTTATTTTATAAAAAGATGTATATAGTATATTTTAAAAGACATCATTCTCTTTTTATATTTTAAATTAGATATCTTTCTAAATCATTGGCATTCATTACTGCAAAACAAAACATTTTTTATTTATTTACTCATACCTACTAGAATGATATATTTTGAGATAAATTATAAATTTTGATGTTCATAACCAATAAGCAAATGTGAAATATTTGGCTCATGTACACACGTGCGTGGTGACATATACATAGAAAATACACACGTGTAACTAGTAAAGAACGAAAAAGAAAAAGTACCTGCAAGAACTTAATAATGTTGCTAGCTCCGAACACACGGTGAGCGATTGTGAACTTCGCCGGATCCGTCGGAGGAAAATACGGCGCCAAAACGCATTTCTCAGCGCACCGCCGCCTCAAAATCTTGCAAGCCGCACAAGGGCTTAGTACAACCGGCGGTTGTGGCGGCTGCTGTGGCGAAGGAGGCGGTGGAGGTGAAGAGGTGGGAGAAGGAGAGGAAACAGGAGTGGTGGTTTCCGCCACGGCAGCCACGGCCACAGCTGAAGCTGTAGGTGTAGCGACCCCACCGTTAATCTCCATCTTAAGCATGATTATCAAAGTATTTTAGGGGCTTATTTGTTTTTCTTTTGAGCCAATTAGTAGAGTTTTAAAATAAGGAAGGAGTTGAAACAAAATAGTTGATGAACCAAAGTGTGTTGGTCTGTAGAGTGAAGTGATGATTTATGGGAAGGAGATTGTGAGTGGTATATATAGACAGAGAGACACAAGAGAATGACCAAGTGACGTTATAAATAAGAGTTGTGACGTTATTAGCTTATTTGTAATAGTTTTATATATTTATGCCTTTACGGTGTTAATTACTATTTACTACTATATTCGTCTTGAGCTTTTTTTGTTTTTTTTTTGTTTCAACGGTTGATTGACTTTGGCGGCTCAATTAATTATTTCCACATTCGCACTTAAGCAAAACTTGTTAATTTGCAACTTATCCTTAAAGTTGTCTTTAATGGGAGTGATCCAGTCCCCGTTTTCACATTTCGCTTATATACTCCTACATAAAATATTGTTTTTCATATTTCTCTTTGATATTTAAGTTATTTACGATTAAAATCAATACTAAAATGCACAAAGGCATTAACGAGTTCACTTGATTTTCGATGTGAAAGCTTTTTTTTTTCAACATCTCACTGTTATATACATGATGGCTAAAAATTAAAATCAATTGTTATTTAACTTTTATGTTGTTAGAATAAGTTTTTAAATAATATTATCTCTCTTTCACAAAAAGTGTCATTATGAGAGTTTTTCTTTGTTTAATAAAGACTATCACTTTGTATTTCCAATGTGATTTTTATCATTAAATTTTCTAATTTACCCTTAACCCAAAGCTTTTTCTATTAAATTTCAATGATAAATTACTCATTAAATAGGGGTATATATGTATAATTCAAGTTTTTCTTAATTTGTGTGTAATTGGTCAAAATGACATTCTTTGTGAAATATAGGGAGTAGTTTTTTGGATTCACCGAATGACTAAATTTAATCGTCGTATAGAAAAAAAAATTGGAAAACCAAAACTCATTTCTATAGTTCATTCCGATCAACACCCTTCTGACTCATTTCTACCATCACCCATTTATTGTAAGTGATGTACATTTATAGAGGGAATGATACATATGGCAACGATTAAATAGGGATGCAAGAATAGTCATTAAACTCAATCATAAAACAAAAGATAAATCACTCACGGCTCATGCATGGGGACGACAACAGGCCAATTAGGTACATTGTTTCTTGGAACGAATCCACACTATCATTTCATAATTAAGAAATTTTAAATAATACTAACTGATATCAAAAAGTTAAAAATGAGTACTGACATTTATACTATGTAAGAAATAGCTAGGAATCTATTGTTAAATTTTATGTCTATGTAGAAAAACCACATGCTACGAAAAAAAATATGTGTTGCTCAATAAATATAAATAAAATGAATAAAAACGATTTAAATCTCTAGTTGATAAATTACTGTGAGTTGTAGTTCTTATGGTTTCTTTAGAAATGTGTCTAAGTGTGAGAAAGACTCTCGGTAGAAGAGAAGGTTAGCTCACAAATAGCTTTCAAGTGATGCACGTGAGGTGGAAGACTAAAATGTTGAAGTCGTCGAAGTCAACGGAGGTTATAAGGTCTTATCTGTTTAATCTCTTGATCGATTCATTATCTTCTTCTCTGTATCTGAGAGTTTGTTAGAGAGAGGTTGGAGAGATTTGATAGTGAGAGAGTAGAGAGAGAAAGCTTAAGAGCGTTGTAACGAAAATAGTCCTCACAAAGTTTCTAGTGGATTCCAGAGAAGTATCTCCGGCGAGACGTAGCTTTTGCGGGTAAGGAACGTGAACTCGTTAAATTGTTGGTGTCGTTCTTTTATCTTTCTTTTACTTTCTGATTCAATCAAGTAACGAAGAATTACATACGAGTTCTATTGTTTTTTAATCTCTGATCGGTTAACAACCTCACAAATTGGTATCAGAGCCTGGGCTTTGGCGAAGCTCGATCAGATTGAAGATGTCTGGGGTTCCGATTGCAGTGTTTGATGGTTCGGGAGACTTCTCTCTGTGGAAGACGAGAATTAGAGCTCATCTAAGTGTGATCGGGTTAAAGGATGTACTGGTGGAGAAAGCTCCGTCTCCGCCTCTCACAGCGGAAGAAGAACAAGATACAGAGATGAAGAAAAAGCGTGAAGCCGATGAAGCAGCAAGATTGGAGAGGTGCGATAAGGCAAAGAACGTGATCTTCTTAAATGTTGCTGATAAAGTTTTGAGGAACATTGAGTTATGCGACACTGCGGCTGAAGCATGGTCGACATTGGAGAAGATGTTTATGCCTACATCCTTGCCTCATCGAATTTATTCTTAATTAAACTTTTACACATTCAAGATGCAGGAGAATAAGAAGATCGATGACAACATTGATGATTTTCTCAAGATTGTGGCAGATCTCAACCACTTGCATATTGAAGTATCAGATAAGGTACAAGCGATCATCATGTTGAGTTCCTTACCTGCAAGATTTGATAGTTTAGTAGAAACACTGAAATATAGTACGGGTAGAGAGAAGTTAAGGTTGGATGATGTAATGGTGGCTGCAAGGGATAAGGAGAGGGAGGTAGCTCAGAACAGTAAGTGAGTGGGAGAGGGAAACTTTGCAAGAGGTAGATCAGAGGAGAAATATAATGGTCAGGCTAATAAAGCAAGAGGTAGATCTCGATCTAAGTCTAAGGATGGGAAAAGGGTATGTTGGATATGTGGTAAAGAGAGACATTTTAAAAAAGCAATGTTACAAGTGGCTCGAGAAAAACAAGAGCAAGATACAAGGGTTGGATAAAGGAAAAGCATGAATTGCTAAGTCTGGTTCTGATCATGATCCAGCAATGGTGTTAATGGCAGTAGAAGAGAGTTTGAGTGCATCAGGAGATAAAACTGAGGAATGGATACTAGACATTGGTTGATCTTTTCACATGACACTAAGGAGGGAGTTATTTTCAGACTTTAAAGAGGTAACATCCGAGTATGTCAAGATGGGGAATAACACTGTATCTCAGGTTAAAGGAGTCGGCAGTGTGAAGATACGAAATTCAGATGGGACTTCTATTGTTCTTACAGATGTGAGATACATGCCATCAATGTCTCGGAACTTAATCTCTTTAGGTACATTGGAAGACAAAGGATGTTGGTTTAAATCCCAGAATGGAGTTCTGAAAATAATCATTGGCTGTTCAACGTTGCTTAGAGGAAAGAAGAGAAACACATTGTATATTCTGCAAGGAAAAGCAGAGATACCAGAGTCTCATGTTTCTGAGTCTTTGTAGGATGAAACTGTCTTGTGGCATAGTAGATTAGGCCACATGATCCAAAAGGGACTGGAAGTACTAGCTAAGAAAGGATGCTTGGATAGGGAGATGATTAAGGAGCTTAAGTTCTGTGAAGATTGTGTGTTTGGTAAGAACCACATGGTAAGTTTTGCTCCAGCACAGCATGTGTCCAAAGAGAAGCTGGCATATGTGCACTCCGACTTGTGGGGTTCCCCACACAATCCTCTCTCACTCAGTAATTGTCAGTATTTCATATCGTTTATTGATGATTATTCAAGAAAAGTATGGATATACTTTCTAAAACGAAAAGATGAGGCATTTGAGAAGTTTGTTGAGTGGAAGAAAATGGTGGAGGTTCAGTCTGAGAAAAAAGTTAAGAAGCTCAGAACGGATAAGGGGTTGGAGTATTGTAATCAATATTTCGACAAGTTCTGCAGGGATGAAGAGATTGTTCGACATAGGACATGTGCCTACACAACACAGCAAAATGGTGTGGCTGAAAGGTTAAATCAAACCATTATGGACAAGGTGCGTAGTATGTTGAGTGAAAGTGGTATGGAGAAAAAATACTGGGCAGAAGCAGCTTTGACTGCAGTATATTTGATCAACAGATCACCTTCAACGGCTATTGACGTCGATCTACCAGAGGAAAGATGGACTTCTAGTTTACTAGATTTGAGTGGATTGAGGAGGTTTGGTTATCTTGCGTATGTTCACACTGATCAAGGGAAATTGAATCCACGAGCTAAGAGAGGATTCTTTACAAGTTATCCTGAAGGAGTTAAAGGGTATAAGATTTGGTTACCAGACGAAGCTAAGTGTGTCATAAGCAGGAATGTGATTTTCAGAGAAGAAGTGATGTATAAGGATCACAGTAAAGATCAACAGGTGAGTATTACGGAGGTAGACCTCGAGAATCTTGGTTTGAAGACAAATGGGTCAGATCAAGGTAGAGATTCTCAAGATACTGTTAATCAAGGTGGAGCTACGCAAGTGCAGGAGCATGAGGCTCCTATTGATCCCTCGAGATCAAATACTACTCAAGATGAGAGTGGAGAAGAAAGTGATTATCAACTGGTTAAAGATAGAGGGAGAAGAGCAATTAAAGCAAATAGGAAGTATAGTGAGTCAAACATGGTGGGATTTGCTTATTATACAGAGGATGGAGGGAGGTCTGAACCTGATTCTTATAAGGAGGCTCTTCTTGATCCGGATTGGGATAAGTGGAATGAAGCAATGAAAGAGGAGATGTCCTCAATGAAAAAGAACCAAACATGGGATCTTGGAGATAAGCCAAAAGGAGCTAAAGTTGTGGGTTGTAGATGGATCTACACTAGAAAACCAGGAATACCTGGAGTAGAAGCTCCCAGATTCAAGGCTAGACTAGTGGCAAAGGGTTACTCTCAAACCGAAGGTGTTGATTATACTGAAATATTTTCACTGGTTGTTAAACATGTTTCTATCAGGTATCTGCTGTCAATGGTGGTTCAATTTAACATGAAGTTGCAGCAAATGGATGTGAAGACCGCATTCTTTCATGGTTTCCTTAATGAAGATATATTCATGGCTCAGCCTGCGGGTTTTGTTGATGAGTCACATCCTGAGCAGGTATGTTTCCTGAAGCGCTCTCTGTATGGCCTTAAACAGTCTTCTAGGCAGTAGAACCTGAGATTTGATTGAGTTTATGAGGGGAATAGGCTATGAGAGAAGTGCTTATGATAGCTGTGTATATTGGAGGAAGTTCAAAGATGGGAGTCGTATCTATCTATTGTTGTATGTAGATGATATGTTGATAGCTTCTGAGAAAAAAATTCATGTAGAAGAATTGAAGAGGTTGCTAAGTCAGGAGTTTGAAATGAAAGATTTAGGAGAAGCTAAAAAGATTCTTGGAATGGAGATTGAGAGAGATAGAATTTCAGGAACTTTAACTCTGTCTCAGGAGAGTTACGTTAAGAAAGTTCTGAAAACTTTCGGGATGGATCAAGCCAAGGGAGTTGCTACTCCTTTAGGTGCTCATTTCAATCTTCGAGCAGCTACTGATAAGGAATATGAAGAACAGTTTGAAAGGATGAAAGTGATTCATTATGCCAATACTGTTGGTAGTATCATGTACTCTATGATAGGCACGAGGCCAGACCTAGCATATCCGGTTGGTGTGATTAGTAGATTCATGAGTAGACCACTCAAGGATTATTGGCAGGCGGCTAAGTGGGTCTTGAGGTACATGAGAGGTACTGAGAAGAAGAAGTTATGTTTCAGAAAGCAAGAAGACTTCTTGATCAGGGGATACTGCAATGCAGATCATGCTGGTGATGGTGATAGTCATAGGTCCACTACTGGGTATGTTTTTACAGCATGAGGGAACTCTATTGTTTGGAAGTCAAGACTTCAAAAGGTTGTATCTCTGTTCTCAACAGAGGCCGAGTATATGACTCTTACTGAAGCGGTTAAAGAAGCTATTTGGTTAAAAGGTTTGGCTGAAGAACTCGGGTTCCCACAGAAGTTCATGGAGGTTCATAGTGATTCGTAGAGTGCTATTGCGTTGTCAAAGAACTCAGTGCACCACGAGAGGACCAAGCATATTGATATCATGTTGCATTTTATCAGGGATATCATTAACGAGGGTATTGTGAAGGTGATAAAGATTGTAGGTGAATGCAATCCGGCTGACATTTTCACCAAGGTTGTACCAGTGGATACACTGGAGGAGCACTTCAAATGCTCCGAGTATCAGAAGACTGAGGGTAGAACTTAGGAACCGGAGGGGAATCCAAGTACTAGGTGATACAGAAGACCATTCGAATCAAGGTGGAGAATTGTGAGTTGTGGTTCTTATGGTTTCTTCAGGAATGTGTCTAAGTGTGAGAAAGACTCTCGGTAGAATAGAGGGTTAGCTCAGGGATAGCTTTCAAGTGATGCACGTGAGTCACACGTGAGGTGGAAGACTAAAACGTTGAAGTCGTCGAAGTCAACGGAGGTTATAAGGTCTTATATGTTTAATCTCTTGATCGATTCATTATCTTCTTCTCTGTATCTGAGAGTTTGTTACAGAGAGGTTGGAGAGATTTGATAGTGAGAGAGTAGAGAGAGAAAGCTTGAGAGCGTTGTAACGAAAACAGTCCTTACAAAGTTTCTAGTAGATTCCGGAGAAGTATCTCCAACGAGACATAGCGTTTCCGGTTAAAGAACGTGAACTCATTAAATCGTTGATATCGTTCTTTTATCTTTTTTTTTTTACTTTCTCATTCAATCAAGTAACGAAGAAGTACAAACAAATTCTATTGTTTTTTAATCTCCGATCGGTTGACAACCTCACAATTACTTATCTACATTACAAACAAAATATTACAGGAAAAAATCACCGATATATACCATGATAGTAGAATGACAAAAATAAAATGGTGAGTTTCTTGTTTTAACTCATTTTCCAATAGACAAAAAAGTTTTATTGTCATTTTCTGAAATATATATGATATATTGCTATCGCTATAATTTTGGTTTTAAAAAAAATATGAACCGAATATTATTCTCTAAAAACTAACTTCAACAATCTGTTGAACGACAAAATTGTTCTCTTGATTCGAATTAAATTTGGCTCGATCATTTGTGATTTTTTTGACCCTCTTCCATTGAATTAGCTTATTTTTTGTTTATACTCATTTGATTTCAAATCAAGTTTTTGTTTGTTTTGCTTTGCTTTGCATCCAAATCAAATTTTTGCTTTGTTTTAACTTGATTTTTTTTGTTTATACTCTTTGTTTACCAAATCAAGATTCCAAAAATACCTAAAATTGACTAAAGACTCCAATACTAAAATACTTAAAGACTAATGAAAACAACACACACACATCAATTAGAAAAAACAAGGAAAGAAAAAGAACTTCCCGGGGTAATACAATGTAAAAAATTAATGCAGAAAGCCAAATGGTTATTTCAGGTTGCCTAATATTGGTAACATAAATGGTTTCCTATTTTTTTTTTTTTTTTTTTTTAATAATTTTGTTGCACTTATATTCTTGAGTTTGTATAACTGTGTAAGACTTTTCTCTTTGAAATAACCATTTTTATGTAATAGTCGGAAGTATCCAAAACAATAGTCTTTATAAACCTCTTTTTCTTTATATAATAGATAAAAATGACAGAACATTAAAGAATTTGGCCGAAGCTGACCACAAAAAAAAAAAAAAAAAAAAAAGGAAGAAAGAATTTTGGCATAATTTAGTATGAAATTATGGACGTATCCCCCACTAGTTTCAACGTTTTCTTTTCGACATGACATATTTCGTTGATGTATTTAAGAAAAATATTCAGTTTAGTCTTAGCTTTAGAATATATTTATAACTAACTATGCGACTTTATAAAGCGTGGCTACATTCTCTTTGTAACAACTTGTTCATAAATGTTTTTCCGCATGATCATGATTATGGATGACTCGTACCTTGGTATATATGACTATATAGTTTGAGTAATAATTTAGTTTAGTTTAGTTGCAATCATTCTTCTCCTTTTTTCTTTGGTTACTATACAATATTATTTCGATAATTGTATCAAAATATAGCCGTATACATCGTTTTCTAGAGGCAAAATACTTTAATTTCCACATATAGGCTGCGACTTCCCAGCTGTCTGAATTATAACGTATGGACTGTCATTAATATAAAAGAAAATAATTCAGTCAAATACTAAGTAAAAAATTTACATGTCATGATGTCAACTATGGAATAAAAAAACTAACCTATAGTGGTTGAAATTTCGTTATGGAATTGGAAAAACATGAAACTGATTGTTATTTCAATCGTAGTTACCATTAATAGTAAACACTTTAAGTAATAAATGTACATGCTTTTTTACAAGTTTTGAAAATTAGTCAAACTTAAATTCAAGATTCTTCGTTTATAGAATTTGTTTTTCTAATTAAATGGATCACGTGGTGCACGTTACAACTACCTGTCGTCCGAGGAGCATAAGAACGACACGTAGTCAGTGGTCAAGCAATCCTAAAGAGTTATTGGGTGTGCGATTTCATAATTCTTCTATCTCTGCTGCCGCCACAATCAAGACAATGCCATCTTTCTACTTTCTCTCAACCATAACAATTTATTCAGATTTTTTTTTTGTGATATAAAAGATATTTGATTTTAAGTAGCTCGATTCTATCATTACAGTTGAAAACTTGAAACTAATTAGTACTAAGTTGGGGGACATATTTAGGATAAGTTTGGTGGAAATTGGTCAGCTCGTTGGACACATTAAGTAAGGAAAAAAGGGCTTCTTTGATTTTTGAGGTACTAACGAAAGCTCTCTCTCGTTTTCTTTATCTTTGTCACGAAAGGTCTTTTGGTTGCCTTTATTCATTCACAAAGGAACTTTCGTAGAAATAATTTAGGAATCATATCCCATGAGAGCCACATTCTTATAACTATCGCTTGAAATATTAATTGTGGAACAGACTGGTGAATAAACAAATTGTATAGAACTACAATTTGTTTGCACCAAAGAAAAAAAAAGAGAACTACAATTTGTTTATCCATTATATTGTGGTAATGTGGAAAGTAAACAGCATACACTGAACGAAAGAAAAAAGCTATGTGTAATCGTAATAAATAAATCATAATATGGATATATTAACTTATTAATTCTGTTAATTAATCGATGTATTTTTTTTTAAGAACTTTTTAAGTTTTTTTATAAGAAAATAATTGTGAACCATACTTGAATTGAATCACCAATTCACTGTGTATATTTCTATCTTAAGTAGATCGATAAGTTTATAATAATCTATATTACCGCAGATAAGATCGATCCCACTCATTAACTATGCGTCAAAACATAATATATAGTGGAACTCTTATAAACTTATATATAAGGACACATAGATTAGATGTCATTAAGGTGTCATGTCACTTGTGTATATATATATAATAAAAATGACTCAACTATACATTCTAATAATAATGCTTAAAGAAAAATTAAGATGAGGAAAAAAAAAGAAAAAAGAAAAATTAAGATAGTGCATACTGCATATATAATTATTCTCCCTTTAATACATTATTTACTATTAATAATAAGACTAGATGTAGACGGGAGTAGGAATTTGTCAAACTACTACCTTTTTAGCTTAAGAAAAAATATTAGAAGAATTGAAACACTTCTGGAGTATTTAGCGTCATCCAATCCAAGAACTCCCAAATTTCTAACTTGTAGAAAAAGTAGTTCCACCGCATAAAATTAGCCTCTTATAGTCTTACATTTGTAGAGATGTACGAACACTTTCAAAGACAAACAAAGAGATTAAGGAATAATGTTTTGGCAGATCATGCACAGTTGATGGATTGGTTGCAGTGGCGGACCCAGGGGAAAAATTTACCCAGGTCATTTTTTTTTTTTTAAGCTAGTTAAATATATAAAATAAAAAAGAGATAATTAGTGTAGTTTGGGGGAGGTCGAACTTGGGTCTTGGGTGGCAACAAACAGTGGAAAAAACAACTTTGCTGCAGGAACTTCAGCATTGTACATGCAAAAAAGGTTATTTCAATATTTATCCCGGTCAGCTGACCTTCCTAACTTCTACGTGGGTCCGCCATTGATTGGTTGTACTGGATCAGACCATCCCAAGCTAGAAATGTCAAAATTATTTATACAAATTCAAATGCTGTCAACTCAAGTGATTTTACAAATTCTAATATATTTTGTAATCATACTTGTTAAACTCTGAATCCATATCCGATTCTATATTTAGGAATGATGATTTACTCCTTGTAATTTTTTTTTTGGGGCACAAATGAGTTGGAAATCTTAAGAATATACATATAAAGTAAAACAACATTCATCACGTAAAAAACATGTATAGAATAGATAAATCATTCGGAAAAAAAGTTTCTTCTTTGCAGAATCGAAAACCAAAGTTGGCAGACAGGTTTGTGTCCAACATTGAATTTGAATTAATGAGAAAATAGTTTCTTGGCTTTTTCAAAAGCCAAGCAATGAGATCTTTATTTTGCTATTTTCTTAGTTTGTTGTAGTTACATTTCATTATGAATAATAATTATATATATAAAAAGACAATTTTGTCAAATTAAAGATTAAGGTGGCAGTATCTAATTAGATGTGATATATTCGATAGTCTCCATCTGCACCCACTATATTACCACCCATTTACATTTTATATGCTAAAATAATTTTCCACACACCGAAGAAAAATATTCCCAAATATACAAACTTACGCGTGTGTGGTGTATATGTGTATGTATTACATATGTGTATCTCTGTCACTCTGTGTTGTCCCTCACAATGTATCTTGATATCTTCTAATGCGCGTGGACCTTTGCGATACTTCCAAATTCCAAAGGAGGAAACACTGTTACATTTTTAATACGTGTGTTATGTAAGATACTATAACACATATTGCATGTTGGAATTATCTGAGAGTTATATTCGTTTGCCTCAATGAAGTCTCATTGTTGACAAAAGAAAACAAAAGAGAATGAAGTCCCACTGAAAAAATATTAATGAATATTCTAATTTTGTAGGCTGTACCAAATTCTTCTACTCCTAATAGTTATTCTAGTTTAGCACATATATATTTTCGAGATCTCAAAATGCTTAGGTTAAAAAAGATACATAGATACTGCTATAGTGGTGTTCATTAGTTTTACGTAAATATATATAAAAACAAAGAAGAGATGACCGCGGCTCGTAAGAGCTTGCTTAGTTGCAAAATAAGTTGTTGGGAACACTTTTGGATTTTGTATACAAGAGGAGCTGATCATATGAGTAGAAGTCAGTGAATTCCTCAACTTACATGGAGTCCAAGTGATCATATGAGATAGAAAAGGTAGTGAGATAAAGTAAGTGATATATTCAAATTAATCCCTAGAGCTATTCTCTCAAATTAAAAGATCATTGTACTATTTAGGGATCGAATCCCTCAAACACTCAAGATCAAACACAATGGATTATAGAGTTTTGTTACGCTAAACAAGATGATTTAAATTAAAAAGGCAATACAGAATATTAGATTAAACTGTTGTGAAATCAGAAAATCAAAAGGTTAAGCCTATGAAATTTCTAAGGAAATTATGAAATATTAAATTAGATAAATTAATTAAGGTTCAAGCAATTAAAAATCAGATCTAGAACTCTAAACTTTTGGTAAAATAAATCAGTTCTCACTACAATTATTATCTAGATTTGAAACCAGAAAATCCAAATCTCTTTGTAAAGTTCTAAGTTAAAAAACAGCTTTAAGAACAAGTTTAGATAAGTTCACAAAATTATTAATTCAAATCTCTTTGTAAGAAATAATTTTGCTCATCAATGGTTTAGTCAGGAAAACAATTATATTCTCATATCAATTTATTTTCCTAAGATAATAATTCTAGGTGATCAATCAAGAATTATTGTGAAGAACAACCAAAGATGAAGATCATAAAAGATTAAGAACCATAAAAATAACAGATCTAATAAGTCATAAAAACCCTATGAAAAACCCTAAACCTAACAAGCAAATTACTCAGACATGTTTAATGAAGAACAAATCATAATTTCTGAATAATAAGCAATAGATATCAAAAATTAAGAAGGGAGTTTAGAAATTCTTCTCTCAAAAGCTCTCGATCTCTCAAAAACTGCTAGAAAATAACTTGCTAGAATAAAACTTAAGGGTTTACAAAACCCAAAAACACTAAAAATATATCCTAAAACACGTCGAGGGACTTGCGTTGCAATTGTAGAAGACTTTGGGCAACTTTGTAAAATTTCCAAATTTGTGATTCTTCATCGGCTAAAGAGGGTGTCGATCGATGCCCCTAAGTGGTGTCGATCCATGCCATTTCTTTGATCCGAGTCCAAATTGTTTCTTCAAGATTTATGCTCCAAAATGATCCAAATTGCTCTACTTTGCTCCATCCATGCCAAAATCCTAGAAAACTTGTAAAGACTCTCAAAGAACCTAAAAACACATCAAAAAACTCTTTATATCATGGTTAAAAACCACAAAAACCATGATATATCAACTCCCCCAGACTTAGTCTTTGCTTGCCCTCAAGCAAAACATAAGCTTAGACCTGTGAAAGAGGTTTGAAAACTGGGGACATCACTCAATTGCATGATGATTCTTATTCGCACTCTTCATTTACCTGACTCAAGAACTTACTTCTTATACTTAACCATGATAAGCATCAACATTCCTTACTCAAATCCCACAATCCTGTGGAATCTCTGAAATCTCCATTGTCATCTCATTACATAAATTAAAGCAAGTACATGTGAGTTCTTACCTTGGTGTATCGATCAGTGGCATATGGACTCTCTGCAAACCAAGAAATCTTCATACATCTCCTTTCCACTCCCTTTTCTCACTTCAAAGGAGTTGATTTCTCCCAAACTTTTTTTTTTCTTTTCTTTTTTTGTTTTAAGCAAAGGTGTAAGCGAATATTGGGGTCATCGGTAATTTGCCTACCCCTCGCTTCCAAGCTTTGTGTGATCATCTGACTCAAGAGTAGAATAATGAGGTCACATGTAATTTACCTACCTCTCTAAACTGATCAAAATCATCTCATCTTTTATTCTCTTTCTTTTTTTATTTTCTTAAGTACTGAAGGGAAGAGAGAGGGGAGACATACTTTGAAAAATTGCACTGTCTTGTATGGCCCGAAGAAGAAGTCTAGTCCACTGAATTCCAACCCCAAAGCAAGAGATTAACCCCGATTAAAATCCTGATAAAAGTTGAGACAACGTTAGATCAATCAGATATCCATTGAATAAGGGCTTTCAGAATTGTTGATAAGGCTCATAGTCTTTCTAAGCTTCAGTTCTAAGATCAAGCATAAAAAAATAATCATTAGAGTGTTAGCCAAATAAGAGAAATCATTAATCAAGAGAATAATTCCCAAAGACAAAAAGAAAAATTTTGAAAAATTTGACTCAAACTTTATGGTTTTGACTGACACAACTGAAACTCAAAAACAAAAACATAGTTAGTAGACAACCTCCCCCAGACTTAAACAACACTGTCCCCAGTGTTATCAAGTAAGAGGAAAGCTAAAAGAAACAAAAATTTATGGAAATTGTAATGAAAAGATGAACTGATTCTTGGGTTACCCATCAGTGTCGACCGACACCATTGCAATGTCGATTGACACCCTCGGCGAATGGTGAATTCTTGGCCGAAACTCTTTGTTAGTTGCAGTTAGTTGTGTTGATGTGTTGTTGGATCAATCCTTGGATGACTATTCTGTTAAGAAACACTCAAACAAAAGTTAAAAACAACATGATAGATAGATAGTTCATAATTTCAAACAAAATTTAAACAAAAACTGACTCAATGCAAAAAGAAAAATGACTCAAAAGGAAAAGAAAAACCTAAGAGTGGGTTGCCTCCCACTAAGCGCTTGTTTTCAGTCATTAGCTTGACTTTGTTGAAGCTCAGGCAACAGGTGGATCAGAACGTGGCAATGCATGCTTCAGAGAGAAAATCCTCCTCACCCAAGGTGGTCTATAAGCAGTAGAAGAATGAGGTCTACCAAGGATATGAGGAGCTGGACCAGGGCGGGATATAGGGATGGGTTTGCTTCTTATATGTCCTGCACAATCATCAACAGAAAAAACAAGCGCTCTACGATAATCTCGTGGCTTGGTTAACTGCGAAACAGTTTTTGTACCTTTGAAGTTCTTATTGATGATAGGAGAGGGTTTGGGTGAAGAAGATGCATACCTTTGCCTTACCTGAGGACTCTAAGGTGTGGAGTGGTGACTTTTCTGTCTTAGAACAGCTTTCTGACTTGAAGCATAGAGAATGTCCTGCGAGCTCTCAGTTCTGGTCAAGTGTGGGCTCGGTCGTGGAGGGGTGTCGACCGACACTGATGGTGTGTCGATCGACACTGAGCCTGATGCTCGTGTATTTGCTTCTTTGCAGCTTATCTCAACAATCTTCTCAACAGAAAATATATGTCCATCAATGGTAGGAGCTCTCCTCAGCTTATGCATCTCAAAGTTCACACTTAAACCAATCACATTCAGTGTTATGTGTCCCTTCTGCACATCTATGATGGCACCAGTTGTGGCCAAGAAAGATCTTCCTAAGATGAGAGGGTCTTTAGGCTCTTTATCATACTTCAGCACCACAAAGTCAGTCGGAATCATGAAGTTTCCAACCTTAATTAGAATATCCTCTAAAACACCTTCAAGGAATCTCTGAGATCTATCAACTAAGATAAGAGATAATCTAGTTGGCTTGAATTCTGTTATCCCAAGTTTCATAGCAACAGAATGTGGCATCAAGTTAATACTAGAGCCTAGATCACAAAGTGAATGAGCAAACCGTTCTGATGAGATTGAGCAATCAAGTACAAAGCTTCCAGGATCTGGTAACTTCTTTGCAGTCCTACACTGAATTGCTTCACTCACGCTCTCAGAGACTACCACTTCTTGATTCCTCTCTTTCCTCCTTTGAACAGGCTGGTTCAACAGAATTGCACTAACATCCTTAGTTAGCAAAGCTCTTTCCTCAGGGCTCAAACCATTGGATACCATTCTCTTCACATACCGCTTAAGTGGTGGTGAAAGCTTTACTGCATCAATCAAAGGCATCTCTATCATCACCTTATCCATCATAGCCTTGCATCTAGCTTCCTCCATCTCTTGCTTGGACCTTCTTGGCTTAGGAAAAGGAATCTTCGGTTGGTACACCCTTTCAGCAGCTGGAACCTGAGATTTTGCAGTTTCGGGTTCTGTCTGAGAGGGGTGTCAACCGACACCCAGGTGGTGTCGATCGACACCATCATCTGAACCTGAGAATTTGGTCGATTTTTCTCCCTGTTCTGCAGAAACAATTGCACCAGCATCGTCATCTCTCACTGATATGGCATTGCAAGCATGCTTGGGGTTTGATTCAGTTCTTCCAAGAAGAAATCCCTCTTGCCTCTCGATGGATCCAGCTGTTTGAATAACTTGATTCTCTAGCTTTTTGACATGATTGTTTAATGCATCTATCTTCCCATTCAGCTCAGTGTAGACATTGTCGATTTTTGCATTGAATGTCACTGTCATATTCTCTTGTCCCTGAAGAAGCTGATCAAGCATGGCCTCTGTTCTACTCTCAGAAGAAGTCTTAGGAGGAGGAGACTGATAAGATGAGTTCACATAGGTTCTTGTATAGCCATTGTTCTGTTGCTGCTTCTGGTAATCTGGGTTAGGAGTGTACCCTGAAAAGTTCCCACTATAAGGCTTGTTGCTTTGCTGATTACCGAATCTCTGACCCTGATTCCCATATACAAAATTGACATCTGCTTTTTCATTCCTAGACTCAGTTTGTGGCTCAAATGATTCAACTTCAGTAGCAAAGTGAACTGATTTCTTACCGACCAGGAGATTATGAACTGAATCAAGTTTAGCATTACCAGAAGCTAGCTGGTTTGAATCAAATCCTCCATGCAATCTCTTCCTTTCAGTATCTGCTCTCTTATTGCTATTGCTGGAAGCCAAATTCTCAATCAAAGCTTCAGCATCTTCTGGAAATCTTGTCTTAAAGTTTCCATGGCTTGCAGCATCCAAAGCTAGCTGATATTCCCAGTCAATTCCTCTGAAAAAGATACTCAACAGCTGCACCCTTAAAAAACCATGGTGTGGACAGTCCCTCTGATAGGCTTTGAATCTCACTCAAGCTGCCTTGAAAGCCTCATCTGGTCTATGTTTGAAGGAGGACAGCTTGACTCTTAGCTCATCTGACATTGCATCATCATAAAAGTAGTTAAGAAAAGCCACTTTGACTTGTTGCCAATTTGTCAATGATCCAGCTGGCAATTGCTTCAACCACTGAGATGCCTCTCCTGCAAGTGAGTAAGGGAAGAGCTTGCAGAAGATGTAATCCTCATTCACTCCATTAGCCTTGATACTGGTCACAAGATCCTCAAAATGCTCAATGTGGTCCAAAGGCTTCTCATTGGGCAGGTTAGAGAAAGGTCTCTGCCCAACTAGTTGAAAGTATGAAGGTTTCAACTCAAAATCATTCCTCTGAAATGGAAGAGGAACAATAGCAGACCGGTTCTCATATACAAGATCAGCCCGATTGTAGTCAGCAACGGTCCTGATCAAGTCTCGGTTGTTCTCCTATCTTCGAACCGGATTATTAACGTGGTTTGCAGCTCCACGTCCGTCTACAGGAAGGGGGTGTCGATCGATACCATGTTGGTGTCGATGGACACCATCGGCCTGTTCGTCGCCAACAGCAGCTTGCTCGTTGACAACAACAACTTCAGCAATAACATTCCCTTCTACATCAAGCTTTTGGCCCTGCTCGTTGCGCAAGTGGCCCTCTTGATCCCTCAAAGCACCATCCTCATCACGCATCAGAATGACTGTGTTAACCATCTTCAAGGATTTGGCTGCTTTTCGGTTTTCACGCTCTAGCTTTCCCAACTCTTGGTTTGTAAGCTTCACAGTAGGACCAGTCTTGTTGCTCCTTGTGTGAGGCTTATTAAACATGTACCTGAAACACCAAAGAGAAGAAAAACAAAAACGTGTAAGTAGAAAATAAAAACAAAAATTTAGACGAATTAAAAACTCAAATCTAATGGTAGATCAAAGAATCCCCGGCAACGGCGCCAAAATTTGATATGCTCAAATTAATCCCTAGAGCTACTCTCTCAAAGAACCTAAAAACACATCAAAAGACTCTAAAAGACTCCTTATATCATGGTTAAAAACTCATCAGTTTAGATGACATTCCATTGCATTTGCCCCATATGGAGGATATAGTAACTGAGATAGAAACTGTCGACTCGCGATCGAGATCCGATAAAGTCTCATGAGGAGGTCACATGGAGAGACCAAGGGTTCTCTTACTATAATGAGAAAATATTTTCAAACCATGAGACTTTGTAGAAATGCTTTTGTAATAATTTCTACGATTTAGCATATATTAAGATATACTAGGGAGAAAGGAATTTGTACAAAGTGTAAACACAACATATGTTTATCAAACTCCCGACAGAAAATTCTGATTTAGAAATAAATATAAAATGACATTATATATAGTTATTGGCAATTTTTCGCACGCATGTGGGATTGTGGGGTATATTTCTTTATTTTCTTTAACAAAAGGTTTTGGATATAGTTTAATACTGTTTTCAGAATCGGAAAGCAAAACAGATAATTAGCTATCTCTCTTATGCCTGATACTAGGGCTGACACGGAATGGATATCCTTGAATTTTCTCATACCGTTTATTCGACCCGACCCTAACGGTAATAGAAAACAATTACTCGTACTCGATTTTTAAATAACGGATACCCAAAAAAACGGGTAGCCGGAAAAAAATAGTTGACCTTTTAAATACTCGACTCTTTAACCTTACCCGGAAAAATGAATATCCAATAAAAAAATTGTCAATAATCGCAATAATAATTTCATATTCCAAAATCCGAAAAAGGAAAAATTTATAAATGTATGCAACATATAGGTCCAAAAATTAGAAAATTACAAACTTAAAAAATAAAAATAAAATATTAATTTAATTGGGCGTCCAGTTGGACTAAGTTGAACTTAGGCTTTAACTTTAACTCTATCATATATTTATAAATTAATAATAAATAATAATAATACAAAATATTAAAGAGTAATTACGGGTCGGGTAACAAATGGGGAAAGAGACGAGTAACGGGACGGATATTGAAAACTAAACTAATACCCTATACTCGTCCCTTACTCACAGATAATATAATTATAATATCCTTTACTCGACCCTAAAGCTGCGGATACTCTTATTTTCGGGACAGGTACAAACCGAGTAATAGATAGAATACGGGTAACGGGTATTAGTGCCTGGTCTACCTGATACCGTCGAATACTTTAGAGATTCTCTTTTTGATACATTCCATATTTGACCGCTTGATCGAAAAATTTAATATTATTTTATTATATATTATTTATCTTTCTATTATATATTATCGCACTTATTATCTAATTGAATATTTTTGTATTTTAGAAGTTTTATATTCTTTTTCTTTCACAAAAAATGTCATATTAACATAATGTATATAAATTAAGAAAACTATCTAAATTTTTATTTTATTTTTTATAAAAATATTACATTTTTCATCTTCTAATTAACATTGGTCTAGTCCATGTTAGGTTTTGTTTGTATCAATTATTATAATTTTAATATTGTTGTAAATCCTAAAAACGGGATGTTAAACAAACTCTTCTATCAATGATTCAAAGAGATATATAACACAAAAATAAAAACTTTTTCTCAGATTTTTCTCTAGTTTTTTTAATTAATAAATTCAAATAATAAAATTAAAAAAAAAGTTTTAATTTTTAAAAACACATTAAAAACATAAAATGACACTATTTTTGTATATAAAAAAAAGTTGTTAAAATATCATTTTTTTTGTAGAACAGAGAGAGTAGTATTTTTGTGTATGGTTTGGTATGTATTGTGTGTGTCTCGACAAAATTAAGAAGAGAAATGATGATCCAGAATCAGTCCAAAATGTCTGCAGATTTCTTATAAATTTTATCAAGAGCCCCGAAGCTAAATCCCAAAAAAAAAATTTCATCCGAGTCGACTTTAAAAAAAAATAATAATAATAATCAAATAATTAATAAGCATTGAAAATAATAGAAAAGTAACGACGGTGAAGTTATCTTAGGAATTAGGTTTTGGAAAAAAAATAATTACAGAATAATCAGATGATTATGTTAGTTTTTTCAAAACATTAGTAAAATGACACGCTTTTGTTTTTTAACTTAATAAAAACTGTATATGCCACATTAATAGCCATATAATTTTTACTGTATAAATTGTATACTCAGAATGCAACACAACTTTTCACCATTCGGTTTATGTATATATATATATATATACACTTCATATATGATCGTACATGCTGTATATCATCACAATGAATTGCACGTCAATCTAACTGAGATGTACTAAAGTCTAGTAAAATTGAACTGAACAAAACTATCTAATACAATCAATCAATCAGACAATTTGTACATAACGAAATAATTGATTGATTAAAAAGATAACGATAATGATTTAAATGCGTTGGTCAAAGATTGTCTTTTGCCCATGCACATTTATATATTTGCCACGATAAGTAACAACAGCGTGTTTGAGAGACACGGCTTCGGTACGTTCAAACTGGTCATTATTATCTTTGATCGCCCAATAAATGGTGCAAGAGAGTGAATGAGAAAGCTCATCATAATGAAATTTAATTATTAATCAGATTTGTTTTCACATATATTACGTACTGGTCAAAGGTTCGTTCTCTAAGAATTGATTATATGATTTTTATGTGTTTCCCTTTTAAAAGGGCAAAACCTGGAGTGTGCCAAGTATGCATCAAGCGGAGGACTATATTGACTACCATTTAATAAACATTCTAATGGACTTAGACCCGATGTTACTTCTTTATGTCTCAATTTACCAAATTATAGTTGATGATGTAGCCTCAGTTTCGACATGCAATATTTGACTCATTCACTAGAATTTCAAAAGATCAATGTCCATACTATATCAAGGTTACTTAGCGTATATAATATGAGTATATTTAGTTGTCATTATTAAATCTCATATGGCAATTTTCTTTTCATTTTATCATTCAGTGCAAGTATCCGATGGAATCATATTTTCAAAATGTGAAAAATTTGAAAAACACACACATACTGTTCAATATATAGCAGATTTGGTTTTGGTTGCTTAGGAAATTATAGAGAATCAAATTTTCAAGAGAAGAGTAAAGTTTTGCTGAGAGACCTATGTGAAGAAGTTGAAGAAATGATTCCATGTTCAATATGAAATAAACTTCAGTCTCTTACTAATTAATACATACTACTACCATATACTAAAATATGAAATTATAAAAATGTATAACAATTACATGTAAAAAGAAATGTTAACATTTTTATACAATTGTTGAACATTTTTAGACATCTAACTGTTGAACATTTTTGTACAATTGTATTAAATATGAAATCATACAAATTTCATATTTTTATTTTCATATAATTCCATACAAAAAACGACATGTCATTATAGAGAAATGCTAATTGAAAACTTAGATGTTTATTCGCAGATATTTTAGTATGTTACATACACACCACATAAAATTTATACTGTTACAAAATTTGATACTAAGATTGATTTTTGTGTGTCTCCTAGTATGTTCAATTAACCTTATGCAGTTGTAGTACTTAAGGTGTCAATCCAAATGGGATGTTGCTACCACTCAAGATGCAATCAAGAAATCACAAGTTAAGCCAATTCAAAAAAAGTGTTTTTATGTCTAACAATCCTAGAGTGATCAGAATGCAAAACGGAAATGAGTCACAGAACTAGAAACAAAAATGTATGACAAGAAGCGAACAAGAATAAGTGGAACCGAAAATGATTCTAAGCATGAACAAACGAAACAGTCTCAGGAATGTAATATCAATCAAAAAAATAAAAGTCCTAAGGATGGGAGTAATTGCTGTCGGTGGAGTCTCCTAGTCTACAGAGTGTTTAACACACGACAAGCAAACTATCCCTAAACAATGAACATCACAACTTAGCTAATCCAATCTCTTGGCAAAAGCTACTCAGACTCAACCACTTCCATACCTAGCTCTCGCTAGAGAAACATGATCAAGCATGGCATGAAAAACAAGTTCATTTACGTCAACAAACATCCTAGACAACTAATCTCTTAGGCTAGGAACATAAGTCTCTGGAATTAGTTGGTCAGACATTTCATCAAACACCTTTTGGGTGTGGAAATGTCTCGAACCTAGTTCCAATTGATCAGAGAGAAACTAGTAATTCTAACACTAGTCCAGAAGGGAATCATACAAATCAAGCTTAAACACTCTACATCCTAAGATCCTCCACCTAATCTATCCCATCCCCAAGAACTCTAGCACTACTCAGATCCGGAAATCATCACCAAAGACATAAATCCAGAAAATATTGAACAAAGCATAATAAGATAGACAAGAATGAGATGAACAACTTTGCAGAAGAAATCA
The DNA here is from genome assembly GCF_030686135.1 of Camelina sativa. Classification (NCBI taxonomy): domain Eukaryota; kingdom Viridiplantae; phylum Streptophyta; class Magnoliopsida; order Brassicales; family Brassicaceae; genus Camelina; species Camelina sativa. The sequence continues at coordinate 7,786,648 of NC_141886.1, read as the reverse complement.
AATGCAAAAACTAAACGGATTAAAAGATATCTGGATACAAAGTCTCAAACGTTTTAGGTGGCTAGGTAGAACCTTAAGAACAAAACGAGAATAAAAGATAAGATGTCCTAAACCAAGACTTAACAAAATGTATATATAGTAAAAACGTGTGAATCCCTAAAACTTAAAACGACACGAAAGAGCGTCGGTTCGGGAGTCTCGTAAAACGTGTCAGACGAAGCGTCTTCCTGGCATGCGTGATTTCGTCCGTGTGCGTCCAGTGGCTTGATTGGTGTGAGTAGGAGTGGCTCGAGCAGTGCGAGTGAAAATGGCTCGAGCATGGTCGGTGAAAGTGGCTCGAGCGTGGTCGGTGAAAGTTGCTCGAGCTGGGTGTATACGCATCTACTAAAACGATGATAACTCTTGAATCACATCTCCGATTGGCTTGAAATAAAAGGCATTGAAAAGATGACTCAATTTTCTACAACTTTGATGAATACATCAAAAGCTGAATCCCTAGACCGGTGGCTCGATTGATGGCTCGATTGAGTGGTCCGACTGGTGCCCTGAGAGTGGCTCGATTGCGTAGGTTGAGAGTGGCTCGATTGTGGAGGCTGAGAGTGGCTCGATTGTGGAGGTTGAGATTGGCTCTATTGTGGAGGTTGAGAGTGGCTCGATTGTGGCTGCTGAGAGTGGCTCGATCGTGTGCGTCTCTGATGTCTCCTAAACACCTGAAATACTTCGAAATGCACAATGCATGCAAGGATAATGCAAAAACTTCCTAAACATGCAAAGTGTATAAAAGAGGTTCTAAAATGATGCAAAATGACTAGTTATCCTAGCTAAATGTATGACAAATGCATGCTAAGGAGATGCAAAAAAAGACATATCAACTCTCGCAAACTTATTCTTTGCTTGCCCTCAAGCAAACAATCAAGAACAAAGCGTGGAAGAAGGGTGTGGAGATGGGGTCTCAGAACCTAAAACATGTTGAATAGAGTAGTTAGAATCAAGGTCCTTGTTTTTAGTTCCATGATGCATGGTGAAGGAACTTTATTTCTTTAATCTACACATGCAATCCTATCAATCATTCCCTTTAGCATTCATTAACAGAGAACCGTGAATCAAGCTAAGCAATGTCATTGAACTCATTTGGCTAGGGTAAAAGGTTAGAGACATAGATGGTCTCCTTCTCAAATGGTTTTATCAATACAAAACAAGGTTCTCTCACGAAAAGGAGTTGAGCTTAAGAGAAGGCTAAATGTTAAAACCAACTGATACATACAAGAGCAGCGCCCTGTCTATCCAAAGAACATTCCAAACCGAAGTTGGTCCTATCTCTACCCTTCATCAGAAACTTCATCTCAAACCCATTCTTTCACTCTTTTGACTTGGTCTTAGGAGGAGTTCACTTCTTATCAATCTAGCGGATTGGGAAATCTTTATTATCAGTAAGGCTTTTTTTTTCTTTTTTTTTTCTTTTTTTTTCTTCTAAGGACTCTAGACATCATAAACATTTTACTTTCCTTTCGTTGTCTAATCTTTTCATTTTATGCCCAGAACTAATAACTCATTATTTTGCTCAACCCAAATCTTTTACTAGACCTGTAAACTTTGAAAACATATCTCCCTCCTAAAGACTTTCTACCCTTTACTTTCTTTTTACTTTTCACTTTTCTGCACAAATCCATACCCAATGCCCAAAATCGAGTTCTCACCTAGTCTTACTAGTCCAGATAATGCGAACTAGAACTACACAGAATCCTACTCTTGTTGGTTAGAACCTAACACTTTCTAACAAGCTCAACTCGGAAAAAGGCCTGACACTCAAAAATACAATTGGCTTGAAAGAAGGGTTGGTTAAGGGTGCAGGGAACTGTTCCAAAGATGGGAATCAGCTACTTGGATTAACAAGGGTGGTAAAAAGGAGAAAGATAATCCAAGTATGTATGTGGTATCCATGAGTTCAATTTCAATGCATAACATGATAATTGCAAGTCAGGATTAGGTTCAGGTAGATAGGGAATGACATCAATTCAAAACATGCTTCAATCTTACGTTTTCAAATTCAATCAACATGCATCAAAAAACTAATAACAAGGGCCTTGATCCTATCCTATTGAATCCAACATGCTAACAAGGTTACAATCATCATCAACCCCTATGCTAAATGTAACAACCCTATATGAATAAGCCTAGACTCAATCCTAATATGCAAGCGCAAACAACATGAACACTTTGTTTTTGTGGAAATTTTCTATTTTTTTTTCAATTTTTTTTGGTTTTTCTATGCAAATAGATGGATGCAAACTCAAACATGATATGATGCAAAAATTTGATATAAGAATCACAAAACACAACATTAAATACATCATTTCAAACCTTCCCCCAAACTTAAATTACACAGTCTCCTGTGTAAGAAAAATTTGCAGGAGGATTTAAGAATCACAATAGAAACAATGCAGGAATGAAATGGTATGTACAAAGGGAGGGTCGAAGTACCTCAGTAGTAGAAAGAGGAGTCTGTGCTCGCCCAAGGAGGAGCGTGAAACTGACTTTGTCCTTCGCCTCGTTCGGGATCCGCGGGTGTGACCTCAGCTGGTTGGTCGACTTGCTGCTCAACCGCTTGCGTGTTCTGATACATGTTCGACTGCTCGTCACACTGCATGTCATCGACTCTGGACTCACCATGGTCCGATACCAACAAACCAACCTCCGTAGGCTGATAATCACTTTGATATTCTATCTGTTGCTCAACCCCGTGCATACCTTGATGATCACCTTGAGCTTCAACTCGCCGCTCAACCTCAACCTCATGCTCATCTCGAGCTGCAGAACGACGTGCTGATCGATGAGTAGAAGAGGCTCTGGAACCTCGCAAACCGAGTCTCCTTCTCTCCCTGGACTCATGTGACGAGTGGCGTGAAGGAGCGGGTGAAGGCTGATGCTCCCGTGACACATATGAAGATTGACGTGCTGGGGAGGGAACTGGAGAGAGTGTTCTCTGATGAGTTGGCTCGATGGAGACTTCGTGTGGGGCGTGAGAGAGGGGCTCGATCGGGTGTTGGCTTGAGTGGCTTGAGCGTGGTAGTTGTCCTAAACCAAGACTTAACAAAATGTATATATAGTTAAAACGTGTGAATCCCTAAAACTTGAAACGACAAGATAGAGCGTCGGTTCGGGAGTCTCCTGAAGCGTGTCAGACGGAGCGTCTTCCTGGCATGCGTGATTTCGTCCGTGTGCGTCCAGTGGCTCGATTGGTGTGAGTAGGAGTGGGTCGATCCGTGCGAGTGAAAATGGCTCGAGCGTGGTCGGTGAAAGTGGCTCGAGCGTGGTCGGTGAAAGTGGCTCGAGCTGGGTGTATACGCATCTACTAAAACGATGATAACTATTGAACCACACCTCCGATTGGCTTTAAATAAATAGCATTGGAAAGATGACTCAATTCTCTACAACTTTGATGTAGACGTCAAAAGCTGAATCCCTAGACCGGTGGCTCGAGTGATGGCTCAATTGAGTGGTCTGATTGGTGCCCTGAGAGTGGCTCGATTGCGTAGGTTGAGAGTGGCTCGATTGTGGCCGCTGAGAGTGGCTCGATTGTGGCCGCTGAGAGTGGCTCGATCGTATGCGTCTCCGACGTCACCTAAACACCTGAAATACTTCGAAATGCACAATGCATGCAAGGATGATGCAAAAACTTCCTAAACATGCAAAGTGTATAAAAGAGGTTCTAAAATGATGCAAAATGACTAGTTATCCTAGCTAAATGTATGACAAATGCATGCTAAGAAGATGCAAAATATAGACATATCAAAACTCAATGTATAAATTGATTTAACTAAATTCCAAAATCTGCAAAACATATCTTAACACTAATTTTGAAGATACTATATATAAACACTAAATATATGTAGCAAAAAGAAAAAGAAAAAAAAGGTTGTGTTTGAATTCTGAAGTCATCTTGTTAGCATCGATTTAGTGAATTTGTTTATTCTCTGAGTTAGTTATTTGCTCCGTGTGGTTTGGCCCTAAATACTAGAATAGAATTGATGGGATCATTAGTGCATTAGAACTTTAATTGGTAAAATCATAAGATCAATGGTCATAGACTTGAGTTCAAGAACCGTGACTTCTAAGCCTACAACAAATTGAGAAGATGCAAAAGTATAGCCTACATATACTCCTTAGTGAGATATAAAAGAAGAGGGTGAAGAGGGATGAAAAAATATTGAAAGTTGATGAAAATGGGGTTATAAACTAAAGACTCCATAACCTCAAGAAGACCTTGGACTGACCCCGTCCGTCCTTTGGACTGACCCCGTCCGTCCGTCAGTTTGTGCTATCTTGATTTTTATTTCTGTTCTCAACGTTGACAGCAAATCTCGTCGAAGATTCTCCTGTATTTATACTTAGAACTTTCTCACCAAAAATTTAATTTTGAACATCAAAAACTTTAAGTTTCTGAGTATTAACAAAAATTAGTAACTGCATGTCTTCATAGGTTCCCAACTAGTTGGCAGGGATGCCTTCAATTTTGCAAAATACAGTTCGTTGATAATTGTGTTGAATTTTTTACTGCCCACATGATGTAGGCTTTATTTCTTATATTAGTATCAAATGAATTTTATTATTAGGCTTTATTTCTTTATGGGTTATTATTAATTTGGGGTTTGAACATGTGTTTTATCGCCGTATCTGTTCTATTAGGTTTAGGGTTTTATGTTTTAGTTTTAGTTTTAGTATTTAAGGAGTCGAGAGTTGTAAAGCAAGGAATTATTGATTACTGAAAAAACGTTGTTTTAAGAGAGTTTGCCTAAATTCTAGAGAGGAGGACTCTCAACCCTAAGAGCTTGTGTTCAAGCTCTGCAAAGAGGATTTGCAAAACCACGTCGATCTCGTTCCCGATCTCGACCCTATCCTTATTGCTTCTTCTTCAAGTTACGATGTTCTAAGCAAGATCCGTTCGTGAATCCGAGTTCTCCTGGAGATCTAGCGTTCTCGTCCGTTAATTAAGCTTCCGCTCTCTATCACCACAGCAACCATCAACAAAATTAGTTTATCACTCTTTCCTTTTACATAACTTATACATAAGTTTTTTTTTTCGGGCAAACTTATATATAAGTATACCTGTAAAGAGTTAGGCTAATAAAAATCTACACTAGTGTATAAATTTTTTGTATATATATTCTAAATACCATATAAATAGTTTTTAAAAACATTTTAAAAATAATTTAAATCCTTATGAATATTAGGATCGGATCTCCGGATAATAGTTACTATCCAGAAGTACTTTCTAAACTTTATTAATATTTCAGATTTAATATGTGATATATTTGAAAATAGATATATGAAAGACACATTTTTGAAAAGCGATACACCAAAAATGATTTTCTCAAGTTTCTCTAAATATGCTTTATTTTTGGGCAAACGTTTGGATTCATTAATCAAATAAAACAAAGTTCTTGGTAGCCAAAATTACAAGAGCAACAAAGCAAAACCAAACAAAACAAGACAAAGGCAAATGCTACATAAAGATAGCTAGACTGGTTCGACGAAGAATCCATGATAACTTGGAGATAAAAGCTTAAAGGCATTTTGGCGCAAGTGAGAACACGGTTTGTTGAAGGATCATCCACAGACAACATCAATAGTCTATGTGATGTTGAGAAGGATGTCACGGCCGAGATTCTCATAGGCATGAGAAGAGCTTGATGTTGCTCATCGACAAGGACAAGGATGGTTATGGTTCTATAGTCGGATGGGATTTGCTTTAAAGCGTTAGACAAAAGTTTGGTGAGATTCGCTTGCTTAAACTCAAGATTCAGAAGAGTCATATGGAAAGGGTTGAGGAGGAATCAATAATCATCGTTTCATAAAGACGGGATCATAATGCCGATTTCCTTCAAGCTTTCGATTTCATAACTAACATCCTTAAATGATTCTAATAACAGGTTTTTCAAATAAATCTTGTACCAAGCTAGCAACGATGGTGATTATGATCCAATTGAAGTCTTCGAGCAACTAGATTCATAAAATAATACAAAGATTGACTAGGGTTAGATAAAGAGGAGTTTGGACTGAACCTGGATATTTGTTGAAAAAGGCTAACACTTTTTATATAAGGCCTTCAAACACCTTATTGGACTAAATTTTTTGAGCCCATACTTACTAATAACCTAGCAATATTCAGCAACAGCATCTTATTATATAAAGTTGGGTTTTGAAAGTTAGTCATTACCATGATTTTGACACGTGTCAAATTACTAATATGAGATTTTGACATGTGTAAAGTTAATATTTAATAGAAGATTTAAGATTACAACAAAAAACAAAAAATTTGTTTTAAACAATATTAATAATGTAAAAAGATAATTATAAAAAAAATTACCCAAATCAAGCAGTTTTTTAAAATAATTATAAGGAGAATATATATATATATATATATATATATAATTCATAAAATTTGAAATTATAAAATTATTTACTTATTTTAATTTGAAGTTATTAATTCTACAAAAACATAGAAAAGGGATTAAGAAAAATATAGATATATATATAATCAGAAACAAATATATAAGGCAAACACAAGCCTACAACAAACATAGATATATTAAAAAAACATAAATTATTGTTGATAGATCCATAGGAGCTTGGAGACAGAGGCTACAGCATAATGTTTCAAATAAACCTCCATGAATACATTGGGAATTTTAACATTAGTTACTATCAAAAGATTTTGTGACGTTGGAAAAGGGTATTTAGTTTCATTGATTGCTGGAGCAAGCAACTTTGATATAGCTAAAAGACGTGAACATGTTCTCTGCACACAGGAGGATGGCAGAGCCGAGGTTTTCTCTATGGTGGACGAGGTTGGACGCAAGGTTATCTACCCAAGGGAGAAAGGTGGAGGAGGTTTGATGCAAGGTTATCTCCCCAAGGGAGGAAGGCGGAACGAAGGTTCTCTCCACGGTGGAGGAGGTTGGACGCAAGATTCTCTTCATAAGGGAGGAGGCCAGAACCGAGATTCTCTCTATGATTAGTCATACACTATTGTGATGTAATTTATTTTTTATTCAAAATTTTTTGAGCCAACAATTTTAGTGATAAAAGAAACTATGCAAAAGTAAAAGTAAAGAGACATATAATAGTTGGCTTAATTTGTTCATATAGACATTTTCTAGGTGATGGTAAATAATATATTTCTAACAAAGAGTATACCTAGGTGTAAAAAATACACTTTTAATGGTAACATACATAAAAGATTTGTATATGGAATAAATCAGTGTATTATAGCAAAAAAATAATAAAAAAATAATGTACAATAATTTTTTTATTAAATTTAATTATATTTATGAAACTTTAAACCCGCACATCGGGCGGGTCCTTATCTAGTATAACATAAACAACACCAATAATCAAATATTGGAGGCGAGGCCAATGAGGATTCCTTTGATGAGAGTCCTGTGAGACTGTGATGGAGTGGAGGAGAAAACTTGGGGGCCAAAAGCGAGGATAAAGAAAAGGTTCAAGAAGTGGTTCGAGAAGCAGATCGCAGCTTGAACTTGTCTCGCCTGGTCTCAATTGTCGTTGTGGATGTTGGTGCGGTGAAGTTTGTGGCTGGAGTGGAATGGAGTATTACATCCCATCTCTCTTGATACTTGGTCGTTTAGGGGTGGTTGGTTGTGCGACTATGTACCAAGATGAGGTGGTGTTCGGGATACATGATTTTGTGAAGCGTGCTACTAAAAGTGGGAAATTTTCAAAAGTAGAAAGTGTTGAGGTAGATCTAGTCGGGAGATACTCGATGGCATTCAACTCGTTTGCTCAAGGCTGTGTGGGCCCAACTCTTTTGATACCGATAGCTCGATAGACTTTGTGGCCAGAGGGTGGGAGGGGTATGTTTGCTCCGGATGACAATCCGAGAGCGCCCTCTAGGGTGACGACCCAAGAGTGGAATTTTGAGACTCCCGTAGCTGTGGACCGCAACTAGGTAGTGAGCCGATATGTCTCGAAGGTTGCGACCTGAGAGAGGGAGAGGGGAGTGAGGGTGAGTGACTTCCTGGATGTCATAGCTTAAGGCAGATAGCCTGACAGCAAGCTGGCATGATTCATTGGTTGCGACCGCGGACGGTGAAAACTCTGAGTTGTGAGAAAATAACGTCTAGGATGTGAGTATATTGACTAGAGGAAGACCTCGATTGTTTGTGGTCGGCTTCTTTTAGGTTGCTAGAGTTGGGTATAGAACATTGTTAGGATGTTGGTTGTTTGCTCTTTGACATTGTTAGATTTGGAAATGGTAGACTTTTGTTGTTTATTTATTATTGGATTATTGTTGTTTTTTATATTATCCGCTGTTACTGAATGTTGCTAGGTTGTTAGTACCCGCGGACATATCAAGGAAGGAAGATGTTCAATTGACCCACCATTCATTTGAATTTTTTCTTACGGGTTTATGGATTTGATATTATTGAACCCGCCATATTTTTGTTTTTGACACCCCATTAATTATAGCCCAATATTTTTGTTCATTTTGTAAAAAAAATATTAGTCCATTACAAACAACTAAGCCTCATAACATATGTAATAACCTAAAGCCCAATTGTCCAATTGCCCAATTGCCCAATTGAATATAGAATACGAAACGTCCATCTTTGATTGACCAAAAGTCTTGTTCTTCTTGAACACATATTACAATTGGCAAAGTTTTAGTTTTGTCTTCCGAGAGACAAAGAGAACAGAGCTGCAGAGATCCATCATGAGTAAGTCCAAACTTAGACCAAGTTTTTAAATTTGTTTTCATAATTCACTTATATTCTCTTGTTCTATATATTTGTAGTGTTTCGTTTGTTCCTAATTTGCTGGATACTAATATGTTAAAATATATACTGCTTTTATTATGTCGGTTCTTTGTATTGAATCTATTGATGGAATGAGATTAATTATGAGAATCGTAAGTCTCACTACATTAGACCATTTATTTATTTGAATTTGTAAATTGTATCTATTTAGGTGTTGACTAGTTTTTCCGCTACCTCCCGCAAACGCTGCGTTTGCGGGTGGTAGCGGTTGCTAGCGATTGGAACCAATCACACAAACCGCTTCCAATCGCTCCTAATCGTTCCTAACCGCTCTAAACCACTAAATTCCAAAAGCTGCTTTCCGCAAGCGTTTGCGGTTGCGGGCGACTGCGGTTGGAATTTTTTTTTTATAAGAAAACTTAAAAGAAATCAATGGTAATGAAATTTTTTTTTTGTTATATTTTCTATCTAACCATTTTACTCGTTAAGGATGGGAGAAAATGAAGTAAGGATACGATTGCAGAGATTATAAAATAAACAATTAGAAGAAAATAATATTCCAATTAACAATAACCTGGAAAATTTGATGTAAATTTAATGGTAAATCGCACATAAGTTCAAAAAAATCTAAATAAATATAATATTTCATCAGAAATTTAAGAAAATAAGATTATTTGTGAAAGTATTAAAAAAAATCACCAGTGACTCTTCTTAACTCTCACTTGATCATTCTTACCGATGCAACTACTGACCCACGATCTAAGAGAAAAGAGAAAAGATCGACGATCTAAAGCATATGTTTTGTCATTTATCAAATTACTTGATTAAAATTTTGGTGAAAAGCCTTTATTGTTACTTGGTTAGAGTATAATGTGAAGAAAGATGCAGCTTTTTGCCTTTATTGTTACTTGTTTAAAGATAATGCTGGTAGAGGAGGAAGAAATGATGCATGGACTACTGACGGTTTCTCTAGTTAGAATAAGCTCGGGAACATTTCAGAACATGAAAAAGGTGTTAATAGTTTTCATAACAATGCAGCCATGAAGTATGAAAACTTGATGTATTTGAAACTATTACAAATGAGAAAGTGATGTCAAGATTTCAGGATATGGAAGATCGTAGGGTGGTTTTGTAAAAAAAAATTTGTAAAAGGTTTATTATATTTATCAATGAAACTTTAAGTTTATAATTTGACACAGGTAAAAAAAAATTTTGGGTCCGCCAGTGGTTGTTAGTGAGTATGAGATCACTAGAGAATTATTATTAAAAAAAGGATGGGTTGTTTCATTTAGCTCTGGATAAGATGATGCGAGTAGAGGTTGAGAGATGGAAATCGCCGGCCATCAACTACACTCTTTGATGTTCATTGTAATTTCGCCTGCTAGATGCATGTGGTTCAAGAGGATTTGAGAGAGTTCCAAAGAATAAACAAAGGTTAACAAAAATAAAAGCAAAATCATGAGCTGGAAAACAATTGAAAGCGGGAGGATTTAGATTCCGATATCGGCAAAGGAAAACTTTGACGGCGCCAGAGAAAAGATATAGTTAAGATTTTTCGATTCTTGTATATAAGAGAAAAAGGTTTTATATTACTCAAATATCTATGATTATTCTAAATATGCTTTTATATAAATAAATAAATGTGTATAAATATATTTACGTTTAAAAAACAGTTCTGATGCCATTTACCTAGATTAGTACCAATTGAATTAATAGAGACCTGAAAAAAAAATTGTTTTAATTTTTGTATTTTTTTAATAAACATGTTGTAAAACTAAACACAATAATTATGTTTGATTCATAAAACCACTATGTACTTTGTAAACATATCTAAGAGTTTTAAACATGTAAAAATATATATACTTTTTTAACTATTCATAAAATTAAATAGCATAAAATTATTAATGGATGACATGGTTTCTTACATTGTCTTTTTTAAAATTAAAGACAATATCATTTACTTAATGATATATTAAGAAAGGGTATATTTGTATAATTAAAAACCTTTAATTCATAAAACATCCTCAAAAATAAGAAAGATAAAAGATCTTTAAAGTTCATAATTGCTGAAATAGACAAAGAAACACATCTAGAAAGTAAACTCATACCAAACATATAACATAATACCAGTTAGAGGTCTAGAAATGATTATTAGAATTCGAAAAATAAATATAAATAATATGAGAGGTTTAAGAGATAATGATTAGGGTATATTTTTCTAATTAAATATCATTAATTCAAATAACAAATAGACAAAACATTTTCAGAATACAAGTTGAAGTGGTGATAGTTAACTACTCGATCTATACGTCAAATCGGAGCATCGGTGGATCACGAAGTGGAGTAAATTGCATGAAATATAGTTTCTTCCTACCAAATATGATTTTATCTCTTGTGAAAGATAATAATTCACAGATTTCACTTAAGTTAAGATCAGATTTCACTTAAGTTAAGATCATCGATTAAAATCATCGATTCCACAACCGTGATGTAGTTGTATCATCAAATGTCAGTGACATATTCCTTATTCTTATGTTGACTCTTCATCATTTTTTATGAATCTTCTTCGGGTGTGAATAGATACAGCGGTTGGAGCAGACAAATATATCTTGGATTATACCGTTTTTTATTTACCATTCATTATGCGTAGTCCGCAGTGGTGCAGTTTACAGAAAACTAAAACAAAACCGCAGTGGTCTAACTGCGGACCGTTTTTCCTTACAAATAGAGTTGGACCGCAGCGGTCCATTGTCCACACTTAAAACAGAGCGGTCTAGTCCGCAGACAGATTTGTCCGCCCTGACCGCAATTACCAGTCAAACTCTTTGTTTTCTCTTTCAAAAATGATTCGAGACATGTCTCTCTCTTCTTTTACTCGAGCTGCGGTAAGGCAAAGAAATCGTTTAAGAGGCCCCAAGCCGTCTCAACAGATGACCACACCACTACTTCAGCTCCGTACGGGCTGATAATGATCAAATAGGCCCATATATCACACAATATGGTTAACTCTTTTACCATTTTTAGTACTCCTTCACTCCTTCTCTTTAAACTCATTCTTCTTACTTTATCATTCTCTATCCATGCAAGTTTTACTTTTGCCATGGTCGTTATCTGATTTTAATCTCTCTCTTTTAAATATGTTTTTTTACTTTTGCCATGGTCGTTATCTGATTTTAATCTCTCTCTTTTAAATATGTTTTTTTTGTTGGATATGTGATGAAAAATAGACGTATCATTTAAATAGAGTTAAGATAAATCTATTAGATTTTAGAATTTTGTTTAGATTTCCAAATTCATTAAAATCATAGAACCAATAACCCCCTCTTATATTAGTCGAAAGTGGATGATTCTCAAATATTTATAATTATTTAGTATTTATTGAATTTAATGAAAAATTGTTTTTAAATAGTGAATATGACTTGCTTAAGAATTCAACTCAAAGCTAAATTAGAATTCTACCAAACTATACTATATTTGGTTTTGGTTTACATTAATGATTCTCTTAAACCAAATTAGATGTTTTGCATCATATTACTTAATTTTGTTTGAAAATTACTTTTGAGACTGTTGACTATACATTTTCAAATTAAATCAAAAATGTAAATATTTTACCATATATGCAAAAAAAAGATTCCTGAACTATTCTTTTATTGAAAATATTAATTAGATTTTTCTATTTATTGTTATATATAGTTATAAAATACATTTGTAAGGTATAAAACAACATTAATTTAAACTGAAGATAACAATATTTAAAAAAATAGTGAAAATTTCTTCTCTTTTTCTTTTTTTTATTGATTTTTTAATGTCGTCATGGTTGATTGTTTTCTTTATTCAGAATATGTTGTGACTCTCTTTGTTTCTCGATCATGTTTCCCACCATTGGTTTGTAGTTGTACCTATCTACTTACCCGTTACCAAATATGGGAGATTTTATTTCACTGAATAATTTAAAAATCTTATCATAATTCATAGTCCAACATCAATTTAATAGGAGGCTTTTAATTTTAGCATTGTGGACCTCGGGTATAAATAAGTGTTCAACATTATGGGCTTTATGAAACTTACGTTACTGGCTCAAGAACACTTATTTTGGTATTTATCAAGTCAGGAAATATATTGTTGGGTATTTTTCTTTTTGTCAAACATATTGTTGGGTATTCTTTTTACACTTTAATGGTAAAAAAAAAAAAAATTCCCACCATTTTATTAACCGAACACATCTTGAACTTTTCTTGACGAAGCCGTTTCGAGCCCGATGATAGTCAACCAAACATATTTAACGTTGTTACCAAGTGTTTAATAAGTGAAATAATATTTTGTAAAAGGGAGTCAAATCCTCAATTTTAACCAAAATCTCCAAATTCGAACTCAATCCTAAACTGATTATGGAATGTATATTATATGAGCAAACCTTTATAATCTATTTGATAGATTAACCGTTATCTGTAGCAACGAAAACATGTTATGAGAATTAACCGTTGTCCAGAATAACTAACATCTAGTAATGGAATCATAAAACTACTTTGTTACCTTGGAGGCTTGGAATGTAAGTGCTCTTCAATTTAAAAACAAAACATCTTCTTTTTATTCCAAAAAAAAAAACATGTTGATCTTTATAAAAACGTAAACTAAGTTAGATTTTGTGTTTGTCCAACCAAAAAAAAAAAAGAGCTAGATTTTGATTTCCGACGTGACTCATATCATATCCAAACATATTTCTAAATTTGTTTGACAAAACGATTTGGCTATTCAATTTTAAAAACAAAACATACGGCTCCACGCCTCGTACCAATTTTGACTCTTTTGTCGGTAGGCAACAACCTACAAATCCATAATTTTATAGCATATATTTATCATACCTAATTTCGAACTCGGAAATTTTATACAACAGTAACAGTAAAACTATCTCCAATAGTTTTTTCTATTTTTTTTTTATAATAGAAGATTTCTATAATAGAGATGAGTTTTGTTCCAATGATTTTTTCTATTTTTTCCTCTACAAAAGAATATTCCTAATAGATTCTATTTTTATTTTACAATTAACACCTTTTATTTTTAAAAATTGCAAACTAATCTATTTTACTTTAAATTTTATAACACTCTTTTATAAAATTATCTTTTGCAAATGGTAGTCTCAATATTTTAGAATAAATATTTATACTTAAGTTTATATTATTAGTTTTTAAAAATACTTATTTTATTTATTTTAGTCATAAATAAAAAAAGTTAAAGACTAAGAGAACTACTTTGCAAATAAAATAATTCACTTCTATTTCTAGAGGAAAAAAATAGAGTTCCTCTATAAATAGAGAAAAAAAATAACGATGAAAATAAAGTACCATTGGAACAAAAATTACTCTATAATAAAATATAGATGCGAAAATAGAATACCATTGGAGATGCTCAAAAATTATTTTAAATTTTAGACCCTATGGAAAATGTACTCCCTCTGTCTCTAAAAGATTAATGTTTAGAATCTTTTATACATTTTAAGAAAACAATGATTACTGAGTTTAAATATGTTTTTTCTTTTAACTAAAAAGATATTATTTAATTTAAATCAATAACAATTCAAAATTTTAAATATTTTCAATAATGATTATTTTTTAAAATTTACAAAACATCAAATCTTTATAGACGTCAATTTTTATAGACATAAGGAATATATTTGAAGTTAGGAAACTGTAATTTACTACATCTATGTAGACTTGTTAAATTTTAGTGTCATAGGTAGTCACGCTCAAATCTCTGTGTTAGATTTGATTCTGTACAAGAGATTGTTAAGAAACGATTATAAAAACCCTCCAATATGGCCGTATCATCAACCAATTATATTCAAATCAATTAATAATAATTAACGTATGCTCATAACTTATTTGCTACTAATAAATAAATAAAATAAAATAACTAGTCGTAGTGTCCAAATAATCTATCTGGAAAATATGAAGCAATCATGACAGAATATCTTGAAACTCACCACTCACATTTCGAAACCCAATGTCTTTTTTTTTTTATTCTTTTGGCTCTGACAACAACCAGTGGAATGTTGATGGACAACATATTAACCAAATCAACAATTATGTTGATAAAAAAGTTCTTTAAAACTATATACACCAATTGATATATTTCTATCAAATATGTTGAACCCTAAATCATACTATAGCAAGAGTGGATATGTCACACACTTTTTACAGTGATGATGTTTTAAACAGTTTTTAATCCAGTCATGCTGATCCTTCTACTCAGAAAAGTATTATCATATCATCATAACCAAATAAACGGATAATGCAAAATAGAAATCTATTAAAGAGTAACAAATAATTAACCAACCCATCCACCATTAAATTACAAATTAAAACAGAAAAGAAGAAAATATTTTTGTTTTCGAAAGAAGAGAATTCTAAGGCCTTTTGTCTCAACCAAGAAAATTGGGAAACGAAAAAAAGATGGAAGCCCTAGAAATTATAAGAAAAACCAAACATCCCCCCATATTAGTGAAAGTGGTATACAAACAAGTGATGACATAAACTTTAATATAGAGTAATATTGTTTATTTATTTAGTAATGATCTTTCTAGACCAAAGGAGCGTTGAGTAAACCATTATTATTCCAAGATGAAGCCAACCCATTCCAGCTTTCCCTTCCGGGATCAATCTCCGGTACAACTCCGGCAGAGTCACCGGTCATCTGCCATGGAAATCCCCATAAGACCTTGCTAGGACTCTCTGAGATATTGTTGTTATTTCCCACGTTCTCTTGCTTTCTCTCGTTTCCTTCCAAAGAAATCCCCAATGTAGAAGCCATCTTGATATCACATTGATGATTGTTACCATTTCCGGACATACACCCATAACACAAACTATTGTTGAAATTATCATTTTGTCCTCCAAAGATCCCTGCATCATTGGCTGAGTTTCCATAAATAGAAAGATCGCCTCCAAAACCAAAAGAAGGGGTAGTAGCCTGAGATGATGAATGATGCTTTTGAAGAGTAGCGAAAGCTAGGTTGAGATCAATGGAGTCGTAACCAAAAGAAGATTGTGGCATTCCCGTGATCAAAGGGTTATTATGAAGAGGATCATTATGGAAATTAATAGACTTATTGTTGTTGTTCTTGGAGAAAGATGAGGATCGTTTGTTTCGACGGCAACCACCACCGACGGGGACGTTACGGAGGGTACCGCCTTTAGTCCAATATCTCCGACAAGATTTGCAGAAGTAACGAGGTTGAGAGAGACTATAGTTGTTGTAGTAACAAAACTTTGTGTTTGGAGATTCACATCTTGGACAGTTTTGAGCTTCACCTCCTAATTTTCCTCTTGATCCTTTCTTCTTCATCTCTTCTTCCATTTTCTTATTGTTATTGTTGTTTCCTTTTGATGAGCTTACCAATATGGTTTCCAAAGTCTCGTTTGAGATTTCCTACACAATCAAACAAATTTCATTAAATTGTGCTGACGAGTTAAATCATGAAGGTTACTTTATAGCCGTACGTGGCGTAGATTCTTTTACCGGCAATAATTCTTTGTAAACTCATCTTGTCTACAAGAAGACGTTTTTTTTTTTTTTTGAAAACAGGGGTTTGAGATAAGCGTAAGCTAATCAAGTTAACACAACATTAAATTGGTAACATATATAGTTCTTGACTCAGCAGAAGTTTTAAAAAGTTCTCAAAGGGTTTTAAGTGTTTTTTACTTCGGTAGATGGAATTAAGAACTAAGAGAGCTCAAAATTGTAAACAAATAAAGTGTTTAAAGTTTTTACAAATTATAGAACAATGAATTACCTGTTGAGGATCCATCCATGCAATAAAGGATAGAAGCAAGTCAGCAACGATTACGTAGTTATATAGTAATAATAAGCAATTATGGTTGATATTTTTGCTCAAACTCCAAAAGAACAAGGAAACTAGAGAGAGAGAGAGAAACAAAGAGAGTTTGGGGAAAAGTGGTGAGCAAGAGATGAATAGAGAAGAAGAGCACGGTTCTTAATATATAAAGCAAAGTAGATAAAGTCTGTCCTTTTAAAATCTATGGTTTTTTTAATAATTCAAATTATTTCTTAATTGTAGCTACTTGTTGTTTTTTTTAATAATTATTTTGATATTCACATGTGAGTCGGGAGATGTTTTACAAAAGTCTTCAACTTATATATTAACTTAAACTTTTGCTCGATAAACCTTTCTTTTTGTTGTGCAAAGTGCAAACTTAGAATTTTAACTTTGTTTGTTACATATATTTAAACTAGAACCGTAAGGAGTCTTCTTCTTATTTTATTTTTCTTTTTTTTCTAAGACATTTATTTTTGATAAATTATCTGTTTAACCAAAAAAGATCTAGAATACGTAAAAATAAAAAGAAAGGAAGTAGACAATAGTGATGCTACAAATATCTAAAAAAGAATATTAATCGAAATGAATTGAATCCCCAAGACTAAATGACAAGAGAAAATATCTTATGGATCAATGAGAACCAAAAGAGACATTGAAGAATATCAGTTTAAACCGAAGAAAAAAGATACGCGATCCTACTTAGGAAAAATTTCAATTGACTAGATAGTAATTGATCATTCTTAATTTTGTGATAGAAAAGAAGTGTGTGTCTTATTGAATATGTAAAAACAAAGTTAGAAGTACCAAAAAAATTCTATAATCCATATGCTTTATAATTCTTATACACTTCTCAAAGTCTATATCTGCTCACGAAAAGTTAATATAACACAATTAGAAATGAATGGTGTTGATTAATAACATAAGTTGGCTTTATTTTGGTCGTACACATATACGTATATTATGTACACACAAGTCAAGACGACCGAATCTGGCGTGGGTTCAACTATATACATGTGGACCCTGCCACACCAATAGCCACCATCACCATCAACCAACCCCAACCCCATTCTCATTTCAAATTCCACACCATTACGCGTTCGTGTATGTGTAAGAATATACATTTATTCTCTGTACGCGTATGAAAGTATACATACTATATTAATACATTTCCTCGTCTACATATGTGTACAACCAAGAAAACTACTCCAACCATTGCTAGTAAGACGCTTAACATGCAAATTTTGCTACTAAGAAAAAGAAGTGGTAACCTAGTTGTGATATAAAGAGATTGGTTCTTTTTGGTTCTCGATTCAAAACTTTTTTTTGTATGGAGGGGTTTTTATTTTATTTTAGAATATCCAAAATATGATGATCTATAGGATGATTAAGAAGATTATAGACCGAAGATTCGGAATTTAGACAGTTTAAGTTATATTTGTATTTTTTTTGGTAGGAATTTATATTTGTATATATGATTGCAATGTTTTTATACTAAAATAATATACTATTGAATAATAATAAATGAGGTTGCTATAATAATATGTCTATCAATGAAAAAGGAATCGGATGCGGCGTGGCTGTACAATTATACGGTCGTGGGGGCCGATTAGTTAGAGAACACACAGAATTGAGGATGTTGATTAATTCATTCCTATTTTTCATCTGATTTATGCTGTTATAGTTTATCTTACGTCATATATAAATAACTGTATGAGTTAGTGCATTGCATGAGTTAGTGACGGTAGTGGTATCGTTATTTTAATATTTTTGTTTACTTAGAAAGTACTCCACCCTAAAATATCCGAACTTCATATGTTTTTCAATTCCCTAATCTTTGTTCTATGAATGATTGGATGAGAATTGTGCTTATGATTTCGAAACACCAGCTGAACAGTCAGATCAACCTTTGTTTAACACCTGCATGTAGTGGTAAACAAAATGGTAATTGGATAACTAGATAAGTGAAGTTTAGGTTTGTAATAATGTAAAGATGTTTCTCTTTTTAGAGATAGACAACTAGTAGATCTAACACCAGATTAGTGGGTTGCATGTGCTCTACGATGAGCATAATTCTAGCAATCCAAAGTGGTGACATGAGATAGGTATTAGCCACATCTGTTAGTTTATTTTTATTTTTCCTCCCGTTTAATTATTATATATGTACGAAAAAAACATGAAGTGTCAATTTATACAAAACCTTTATTGCTGACATAAGAAAAGTACAAACCCTATTATTTTGTTTACAATTGGAAATTCTCATTAGAGGAAAAATGACTTATAGAATTAACAAGAAATGCCAAAGCCAACGAACAGAAATTCCTACATGTCAGAATATTTAAATATAAAATCTCCAATATATAAAGACAACTCTTATTATCATATCAGTTAGTAACAAGAGTAGAGAATATTTGCATATTCTGACATCAATTTGGATAGATACAATTCGACAAGCATCATGTTGGGAGTTCAGTGACTTCAGCAACGATGAAGCCGCAACTAACTAAATTGTAACCATGTGAAGGGAGATTGTGTCAGTTAAAGAGATGATATATGATTTTTAATTTGTACTGGAAACATCATGACCCTAATCTTTTATATATGGAGCAGGTTCTGAGTTTACTGGATTATGAAAGCTTGAATTGTATATCTTCTCTTTCAAAATTCTTATATTGTGGATAGACGATGGACACGTCACAATTTCTTGAACTCATCATTTCTTTTTCAGGTTTACTCTAATTTGAAACAAGTATTATATTCTACTATTTTAGAAAGAAAAGTTTCAAAAAATTGTTCAGAAAAAAAAAATATATAAACTAACCTCTTTTCAATGAAAATGCTCAACGAGTTTAATCATGGGTATTTATATCAATTTGAATAATTTGATATTAAAACCTATATCTTTATAAAATATTTATTTAGTTTGTATTCTGCATGGTATATTATTCATTTATTTATTTCAAACGTTTATGAAACACAAATTATTATATATTTCACCATTTAAATAGTTTTTGCACCATTTTGTTCTCCGCTAAACATAATTGTTATGTTGAATATATAACAAACATGTTTGATATATATATATATATATATATATATGTTCCGTATTAAGCACACTTTATTTCCTTATGCACCTAAACCGTCTCATCCACACTCTATATATTCGCTTTCGCCTTTCAAATCCAATATGTGTATATTCTATTAGACGGTCTTTGATACTCATGATTCATCGTAAATAGCTAAACGTACGTATTAAACTAATATGATGTGTCTAGAAGAGATAACAATGTGAAACTTCCGTTCCACATCAAAATTCACGAGTTTGTATATTTTGAATTGCGCCAATTTTTATCAATACCGTACGTAGCTTTTAGTTTAAATGGCATGCAATTCTAAAAGTTAGTTAATCGTCGTCTTTAAGCACATTCGAATCCCTTTTGGAATATCAAAATTTACTAGTAAATGTGAGAATCGCCTTTCTCATATCCATTGATAAATATACTAGAATCACCATACCATCGAAAAAAGCAAGTATAATGGGAATTATATTTGTAACCGTGATTTGCTTTCTATTCAAATTCCAGATTGATCTGAGGTACAAAGGCATCTATCTTGAATCTTCTGTTCTTTTTTTACTTTTGTCGGCTGTTTATACATAGTATATGTAAAATCGTTATTAAAGATGTAAATGTTTAATTATTTGGGAAGATAGTTATGAAATATTAGGGTGATAAAGTGAGGCACTGATCACATTTGGAATGCATTTGTAAGATTATGAGAAGTCAGGGAAATGGGCCAACCTATGTTTCTTTTTGACTGGTCAAACCATTTGATTGCAATTAAAATTTGCTCTTTTAGTCAAAGAAAACAGTATAATTATAATGTTTAGAATAAACAACTTGAGTGATATTTGGGGAATTTTGGAAAAAGAATGGGCCACTCAGTGTACTCTGAAGTGGGGAAGTAGCTTATGCGAAGAAAAGAATCTCGTAGTAATATGATATGATGTGTGTTTGTGTGTATCTACGTGCAAATAATGCGAAGGAATCTCTATGCGTGGATAAGGAAAAAAAACCAATTCCATCATTATGTTTTTTTTTTCTTCTTTTGTTTTTGCTTGATTGCTTAATTTTGATGATTGATTTAGACCTTTTGGTTGGTATGTGGATGGGTATTAAATCACTCATAACACATGATCTAAACATTTTGTTACCATTTTTATTAGGTCAAGTAGGACTAAATTAATCATACCGTAGTTAGAGTAGGACTAGCAAGTAGCATTTTATTTGCTTTCTTGATCATTATATATTTTATTAGAAACGCTATTTGGTTAATACATAGTAAAAAAAAAATGAAACTCGAACAATGTAAGTTATAAATACATAACATCAAATATCAAAGTAATTCGTTTGTATCCATTTATATAATTCAACAAACTTAAGGTAGTCAAGTAAAATTGAACGATTTATATTGGGTTTCAAAACATTAGGGTTGAGTATTTCTATTGTGACTTTAATAATGATTGATCACTATATCCGTTTTAAATAATAAGAATAAATGGATTCTTACATGTGTGACAAAAAACTATATGTAACTCGAACAGATAAATTAGAGTTTATAGACGCGAGGGTGAAGAATATAAATGTAAGGAGCAATTGACATAACCTAAGAAATGACAAGAGGTAAAATGGTGGGGTTCACAAGGGAAGGAGATGCATGCAAAATCCAAAAGGGTCCAGAGATAGGACAATGGAATGGAACAGCCTTAAGAGCTTATTAGGAGGAGGCCCTTTAGATTGATCAGTCGGTGCGGTGTGGGTCCTTTTTGTTCGCGACAAAGATCGATCCAAACTTCTTCCATATGCTACACGATCTTACACGTGGCTTCACCTCATTACCTTCTACCGACACACGAATATTTTTCGACTTAGGAGGAAAGTAACCAAAACCAACTTGGCCTTATACATATATATACACTCATCCAAATCTTTCTCTCGTTTTTTTCCAGATTATTTTGAGTAATAATTGATACTTCGCCTTTTTTGTATAAATGTTAGTACTCATGCCGTCGATGTGAGCATTTTGTATAAGTACATGAACCTTGACATTTGTATTATTCACAAACTACTAATTACACTAGTATTTGGTATTAACAGTTTACTCGAATTCATCACGCCAAGACTAAGCTGAAACACGTTGATATCGTATAAATGATAAATGTAGACTACAAACATCTAGTACTATTTTTAGCGCCGCAAATATATACAATTTGATGTCGTTTTTGTTTTGTATTTTAAACTGTTGAGCTTTTGTACAAAAATTTACCCCTAAAATTCTGTATGAAACTGGCATACAGAATTTTATAAGGGAAGTTTCCATCGAGATTATTACAAAGGGTATCATTTGTTTTTATAAAGTTTATCATTTGTTCCTATTAGCGCCTAATACCGACGATATAAAAACACAAAAAATCTACACGAATGATACGTCCATCAAACTAATATCATGCACGATATGGACGGAAAATGAGATTACATATCAGTTATTATTTATATTAAATCATAATTTTCCCATAATATTGTAACGAAATAATTGTTTTTTCTCTTTTTGGTTTTAATGTTAAGAATATTTTACATACGTAAGAAAGAAGAAAAATTCTACGCGACTACGCATGAACCACTAAAAGAAAAACGCTTATTAATAGTATACGATTAACGCTATAATAAATGTTTAATGGCGTTTTCATAAACGATATATTCTCGACAGTTATTTTAGGTCTGACATATACTATAACGTTTTTTATTGAATGCTATTATAGGTTCAGTTTACCATTGCAGTTTTTTATTACGCTATAATATAGTAACTTCTTCCATAGCTTTAATATTTTGTCATTATCTGTAAATATATAGCAGGATATTATGTGTTATAATAAGTTATGTTATGGCATAATTGTTTTCTGCCATATTGGTATTTATTGCAGTACTGTGTATGCTATTATATGTGTTTTATGACTGTTATATTTTGCTGTTAAAGATTTAGTACTTTTTGTGGCATTAATATAAATGCTATTGAAAGTGGACAATATTGAACCAAAAAGCCTGTTTTCCGAATCCATTCATTTATTCAACCAAAAACATTCAACCAAAAGCATTCAACACAATGTCACAGTCAATCCAAAACACACAACATAACAAGCTACTAAAATACTTTATTGTTTAACATGATGACTTTGTCTTCTGGCCATGCGATAGATGTTCCTAATGCATCTTCCATACTCTCTATTTTTGAACATGGCCTCCAAACTGCAGCATTGTTCACCTTTACAATATCGACCCAAACTCTAACTGCATTTTTTCCCAAGGGAACAAAGTGGACAGTTTGGTCAGGGTTGTTTGAAACCCAGCGTCCTTCGGCAACTACCCACTTCAATCCTGTTACATCCATCAGCTTGCACTTCTGATTTTCTTTAACAACTACAGGTGGATTGTGTCGCTGCAAAATATAAGTTATTACTGAAGGTTATAGAGTAAACTATATCAGTTTCAGATCATCTAAAACAAAGAAAATTACCTCAGATCTCCTAACTGGCGATTTTGCCGGTTGTTTATTTGTCTTCATAGGAGATCTATGTGGACAGACTTCTGAAACAGTTGCATGAGACTTTGCACCTTCGTCTTGATCAATTGCGGTAGAAGTATGCAGTGCAGAGTTTTGGCCAGATGCATCTGAGGTATTTTCAAATACAACTGCATGAGCCGGCCATGCAACAAAAGACATATCCACTAAGTATTTTGTTTCGATTGTAGGCCTCCATAGAAATGTATCAGGTTGTAATACGACATCCACAAATACTTTAACAGCATGTGGTCCGAGAAGAAGTCCATTAACCAATGCTTTTGGATCTTGAGATTGCCAACGGCCTTCAGCAACCACTTCATCCTTTTTAGACAAATGCAAGAGTTTGCATTTGTTCGATGGTTTTGTGGTTGGGCTCTGTCAAACACATGCATACAACATCCTCATTTTGATAAGCAAAAAAAGGAAAAATGCAAAGGTAATCAAACTTATTGAGTATAACTAATGTTCTTAGACATATGAGACTATACCTTAGGCGCAATATCATCCGTTTCGATCCCCTGATCCAAAATAACACATTTATGGTCAGACCATGCTACTAGTAACCCAACAGCTTGCTCAATGTTGAACACATTAATTGCAGGTCTCCATAGATACGCATCTGGTTTGATAGCCGTTTCAACCAAAACTTTAACATGATTAGGGACTAAGGGAATATCATTAACAAAGTCAGCTGGATCTGTTGAAAGAACAAGACCCTCAGCAACATTTTCATTAGTACCAGCCCAATCTACCAACACACACTTTGGTTGGGATTTTCCTCTGTTAACAGTCTATAAAAAAAACATTTTCATCAGTACCTGAGTCGGATGCAGAAAAGTTTGAAATACAACGTAAAATCCTCATGAAGTACTTACTCTTGCAGCTGAGTTCTCACCGACTTCAGGCTCGTGTTTTTGTAATGTGTTTTAATGATTAAAGTAGGTATTGAAATAAACGAATATATTTAAGTCCAGAGATATATTTAAGTTGTAAGTGTAAATTTTTTTGCTTACTTTGTTTTTAATTTCGGCAATCTCCTCTCGTAGTTCTTTTACTGTTTGTAGCAATAGAACTTGTTTCTCTTGCATTTCAGCCATAGTCTTGTTCTTAACTTGGAAACAAGCTAACTTGGACATACTCATGCCTCTCCCCATTGCCCTTAGCCTCCCAGGATTATCAGTGCCTAGTAGTTGTGAAAGGAGATCATCTTTAGGATTTGTTGAATTCGATTGAGGCTGGGTATCAACTAGTTCAGCTGCTTTTCTCTACAAATAAAGACATAAAAACAAATTGAAAACATACCACATGTAGTAAATCCAAAATGCATAAATCATTTTAATAAAACTTGACAAATTACAAACTTTGTCGCTGCATTTGTATTCACAAGTGTACCATCTTTCTTGGTACGCGACTTGACCCACACCTTTAGTCTTGTGACTTCAGATGGATCTGAGCTTTCCTCTTTCTATGTATCAAACGAATAGGTTGTTATGAACAATAGTAATGAGCTTATAATATAAGCAATATTATACATGTTATTAAAAACTTACCATTTCTTCGGCGAGTCTAACCATCCCTTTACGGCTACAAGTATGAGGAATCTGCATGCTCCTTCGTTTCTTATATTGATCACTCACGACCTACCATACGAATGTTAATAGTATACTATGTAATTAATATATGTTAATATAAGGTAATACCTTAAAAGCTTGACTTGTTTTGAATTTGACAAATTTGCGCCATTCTGTTGGAGAAATATTTTTTGGACGCAGATTCATCCTTTGTTGGTTTCTCTGAGCTGTATTAATCTTTTGAACAATTCATGCTTTATATGCTCTCCATTAACATCTCATTTGCTTTAGCAATGCAACCTTTTGATAGTCCTCATCGACATCGAACCTTGCGTGCATTCATTTAAAAACATCCCATTTCATAGACTTGAGTTTTTAAGATAATTATAATAACTCTTTAAAATACAACGACACGATACATGAATTGATTTCCATAAAACTGTTCTCAGATCTTCACTTACTTTCCTCCAGTCTTCAATAATGATAGGTACATGCTCTCTTACCAATGTACCTAAGTATGATGACACCTTAACCGACCCCCGACCATAAGGTTCTCCCATTTCAGTGAATTGAACATGTTCCCGAGTATTGGGATCCTTAGCTATGTTTTTCATCCTTGTTGGTCCTCTCTGTTTTTTCTTAGGCCTACAATCATGCTCTCCAGATAATGCAACCTCACCTTCAGGTTCTTCCTCATTCAATCCCGCAGCATGTTGTTCGTCATTTTGTTCCTCGTTCACTTCATGATCTGGTCCTTCCATATGTTATGATTGCAGATATGTCTGTCCATCTGGTTCTAAATTTTTAAGTTCCAAAGTACAAACAAACTCAGGCTCGTCATTGTCCAAAACCTTCTTCTTTTTTCCTCTTGTCTTCCTATTTGGGGTCATCTTAATTCACTTGAAATGAAAATGAACAAGCATATAGAATTAAAGCATAGGCTTAAAGCATATAAATCAGACCAAGTTAGAATTAAAGCATAGACTTCAAACATAGACTTAAAGCATAGACTTAAAGCATATAAAACAGACCAAGCATAAAATTAAAGCATAGACTTAAATCATATATAAATCAGACAAAGAAACATTCACACATATATGCCTTCACAATCAGTCCTAGCATTTTGAGCTTCCTCCATGTCAACATCAATATCCGTAACTGATGGAAATAATCCAAGATCTGCATCTTCAACATCTTCCTCACTGTATCTTCTTGATGGACCCTTCATAACAACATACCAATTGGATGATTCATTGTATCTTGAATAAAATATTTGTTTGGCTTGAGAGGTTAATATATAAGGATCCTTTAGAAAGGATACCTGACTCTGATTCAGGTTAACAAGCGTGAACCCATCTTCCACTTTTATGCCATTACCTCCAACTGCCCACTGACATCAGAATAAAGGAACACAGAACACATGATAATCCAACAGAATAATATCACTAACTGTTCCGTAGTATGAAACCCAATCAGCGACATGTGCAGTATCTTTTGCACTGGATCTACACATCGCAATTGCCTCATAAAAACCCCCAATGTTCTGAGTTTGCCTATCAACTGAGCAAGTATAAAACCGTTGTCCATTCACTATATAACCAGTATATGATCTTGCAGCACAACGTGGACCATAGGCAAACCACTTAAATGTTTCTTCATGTACTTTATAATCCATAGAAACCTACCAAAATTAAACAAATAAGTCAAACACATAAAGAGTTGTAAACTAGAAATCCCATAAACAACATAAGCTCAATTAAAACATGCCTGTTCTTTCAACCAAGATGCAAATTTCTGATATGCAAACTCCATAAAAATGTTGCATCACGTCTGCATCTTGCATTTGTGTCTTGGAGATATTGTAAGTGCATGCTTCAGAATCATTAAAAAGTGTGCATCAATATATATTCATGTACTCTTAATTATTTGATAATTTAAAGTAAAATTGTAGAGATACTTACTCTACAAAAAGATCTACAATAGCCATATTGTGAATGACAGCCATATGTGCTATTTTCATGTCCCTTTCTGTAAGAGTAATTGGACAACCCACTAGAATAGACTTGTTCTCATACTAGAATAGACAACCCACTAGAATAGACTTGTTCTCATACTCAATATTTTTTTCTGGTTTTGCCTCAACGTTGGTGGTCTTTTTTAGAAAGTTACTGCAAAACTGCATACACTCTTCTGCAAGGTAAGACTCAGCTATACACCCTTATGGTCTTGCTGGGTTTCTTACAAAATCTCCAAGAACTTTCATGTACCTATGCAAAATAAGTAAGATAAGCAACACGACATAAGAAATTTGTAACCTATTCACAAAATAGTATCCTAACCTTTCAAATGGATACATCCATCTAAAATGGACAGGTCCACCAAGTCTAGCTTCCCTTCCAAGATGAACTGTCAAGTGCACCATAATGTCGAAGAAGCTTGGAGGAAAAACCCGTTCAAACATGCAGAGAGTTTCCACAATATCTTTTTCCATTACCAACAGTTGTTCCCTATCAATAACTCGCTGACATAAATGGTTGAAGAATGTGCATATCCTTGAAATTGCAATCCTGAGAAATTTAGGTAATAGACTTCTAATTGCAACCAGAAGAAGTTGCTGCATCAACACATGATAATCATGTGATTTGAGTCCAATAATCTTGCAGTCCTCTAGTGAAACTCCCCTTGATGTAATTGAACAATACCCATCAGGACCTTTAAATCCAATAAGACACTTACAAAATATTTTTTTCTCTATCTTGGATAAAGACCAAGGTGCTGTCGGATCCTAGGATGCAAATCTTTTCTAATACCAAGGACTTCCAAATCCTTACGAGCATTCGGACCATCCTTTGATTTTCCACAATGTAACAATGTAGATACAATACTTAAAGCCACATTTCTCTCTACTTGCATTACATCCAAATTATGTCGTACTGGTAGTTCCTGAGAAGGAAAAAACTATCAATGTCAGAGTTCAATACAAGTTAAATAGAAAATATTGATTACAAGATGTAACATTTGGTCATACCTCCCAATACGACAGTCTGAAAAATATTGACTGTTTCTTCCATCTAGATAACTCATCCTCGTCTGTTTCAACTTCTTCCTCATCCTCCTCTAATTCACTAGTTACATCCTCACCATCAGATTCTAACCCAACACAATGAGGCTTTTTGATCTTCCTACTAGATTTCTTAGCATTTCCAAAATTATTTCTGAAATTTTTCAGAATTCTGGATATATCTAGACCTGATAATACCCGACGTTTCCTCCCATGTTCAAGTTTTCCATCAAACCATGACTTCTTGTCTCGATATCTGTGTGTTGGTGGTAGATCCTTTCTATGACACATATATACATGCTTCCTATAGAACTTCAACCAAGTACTATATGTGTGTTTCCCACACACAGGGCATCCCATTTTACCCTTCACTTTACATCCAGCAAGATTTCCATATGCAGGAAAATCACTAATGGTCCAAAGAAGCATTGCCTTTTAAGTAAAATTAGTTTTACTATAGGCATCGTATGCTAACTCTCCCTTGTTCCAGAGATGGCACAGATCATAAATAAGGGGTTCTATGTATATATCAATACTATTTCCAGGCTGGTGTGGACCAGGAATAAATAGAGTAAGCATGATGTTTTCTTTCTTCATACATAGGTGATGAGGCAAATTATAATTTACTAACAGGACAAGCCAACAACTATACCTACTATTCTTCATGTCGAATGGATTAAATCCATCTGTGGAAAGTCCAAGCCTTATATTCCTTTCTTCAATAGCAAAAACTGGATATTTATCATTCATTTGATCCCATGTCACATAATCTATAGGGTGACGCAGTTTTCCATCACTGCTCTTGTTATTAAAATGCCATCTTAGATCTTTTGTCATTTCCCCCGATCTGAACATTCTTTTTAACCGTGGGATGATCGGAAAATACCGCAAAAATTTATGAGGGACACCTTTCTTTATTTCACCAGTTTGCAGGTTAATCTTCCATCGTGAGGCATTGCATTTTGGACAATTTTGAAGCTTCTTGTACTTCTTTCTGAACAGACAACAATCATTTACACAAGCATGGATTTTTTCATAGCCCATATCAAACGACTTCAAGAATTTTTTCACCTCGTATAAAGATGTACGGAGGACATTATCCGTAGGCAACATTCCAGGCAATGTCTCAAGTAGATCATTGAAACTCTTGTCAGACCATCCATTTTGTGTCTTCAGTCTAAAAAGTGACACAATAGCAGATAGCTTGCTATGATTTTCACAGCTTCCATATAGTGGTGTTTCAGCATCTCGAAGCTTAGCAAGGAACTCATCTTCTTTCTTGTCCTCAACCTCTGCAATCTCACCCAAGTCATCCTTACTAACCATTTCTAAATCTACATTTTCTGCAGCTCTGTATATATCATAAATTTCATCACTCCAATGATGCTTCTTTGCTTTACCCAAAGTCCCTGAAGTAACTTCTCCATGATGATACCAATCTGTCTGTAGCTTGTAAACCTCATCCATTCCTCTTGTTACAAGATGACCGACTACTTCACTGATCTCATGACGATCTACATTACGACAGTCGATGCATGGACATACTATGACGTTCGTGTCTCCTAATGCTGCAGACACAGAGCGAACAAAACTCCAAGCACCTCTCTCATAAGCAGGATCAGCTCTTTATTTCAGAATATTAAAACCCCAAATTATGTCTAAAACTATACAGTCTCACAATCAAACCAAACTATAAAATGAAACTCCATACCCGCACAAATGTACCCATGCCTTGTCCACCATTTTATGTTCTTACCTTAGTAAAGCATTTAATACAACAATTAAACCAATATAGCTAAGACAAATCACCGTATATATAGCTATGTTTGACAAAACAAACAACTAAGCATATAGTTCATATGCAAGACGTACCAGACAAACGCAGAGTCACAACAGTGTACTACTTAATAGAATCATAATTCAACCACAGAGTCAAACCAATATAGCTAAGACAAATCACCGTATATATAGCTATGTTTAACAAAACAAACAACTAAGAATATATAGTTCATATTAGCAACAGTGTACTACTTAAATCAACCACCAAACAAAAGAGGGAAAGCCACAATATTGTACTGACCTGTCGGGTGAATACAATTACCAAAAGAGTAGCTTGAATCCCCTGAAAACAATCGACAACACTTGCAAAGAAAAGAGAAAAAAAAATCAGAGTCAATATATAAACAAATTTGGTTGTATACTTTGTATCTGCTTTATACAACTAAAATCGTATAAATCCAAACTTTCAAAACCAATATTTGTTTGTTTTCCAATCTCCAATTTTGCTAAAACTCGAAAACCCTCAAAATCAAAACTTTCACATCAAAACCCTAAAATCGAAACTTTCAAACATTCGTTTGAGAGTAAACTACGCCCAAAGACCTTCGATTGAGAGATTTCATACTTTCGAATGGAATCTCAGTCCCAAAATCAATGGATACTTTGAGTGGTTTAGACGGCCTCAGTCCCAATATCGACGGATACTGTGAGTGAATAAGAAGGACGAAATTGAAAAAGTGGCTGTGAGAAAAACCTTTCGCGAGCTAAGTGAAAAGGAAGAAATGTTTAGGTTTTGAGAAAAGGGGGAAATGTCTTTAGTGTTCGTGGGTTTCTAATTTTTTGTTCTAAATATTGTATTTTTTAGCCTCCCGCTTGTCCGATTTCTATCACCGCATTTAGAAAATGTCATTATATGATAATCAAAATCAACCATAGCAATTACAAAACACGTGCTATCCTTATGTGCTATTTAATAAGTGTTTTGTTTTGTAGTGAACATAGAGACGAGACATCGGTTTTGGTGACCCATGCATTCATCTCGTATATCTAGTTGGTGGATCATTGAATCATGCAAATGGTTGCTTAAAAACAAACAAACAAACTATAATGCCGATAAGTAAATAAATGATATTAAAATTTTAATACCACATTGTCTGGAATAAACAACGCCAGAGTGAGATAAAAAAAGAAGAGATATCGAGGCAAGAAACGGTGTTGGGCCAAGTCTTAAAAACCAACAAACTATAATGTCGTTCTCCAAGTGAATAACGTCACATATATCATGTTATTTGCACACAGTTTTACGGCTTTTTGCCACTCTTGTATTTTCTTTCTCGTTAATTTGAAAGTTTCGGGTTTATGTACATATATTTTCCAATCAATCATCTTTTCTAGTGAGAATTGAAAGAAAACTCGAATTTATTCCTATAAATAGCTGGGAGTTTTTTTCAGTTTCTTACCAAAAAAAAGAATATACACATTTTTTGTCTTAATTGAAAATAGGAATAAGATTCTAAAAAGCGTGAGAAACTAGCCCACATAAGTTCGGTTTAGCGACAGGTTCATAATCTTGAGCAGCAAATTCGATGGCTAAAAGTCCATTAGTAAAGGAAAGGAAATACCATGATATAGACCTGTTCATAACACCATGTCACCATGATATCCTTACGAATAGGGGATGGTCTACTCCCGATCTTTGTCATAGACATCCTCTACGTAGATTGTATCTTCCCTTCCTCTTATTCACGTCCTTTACTCGTAGGATAGAAAAAACAATGCTCGGATTCTCCATTCCCCTGATCACACCAATCAATTCTACAAGCTTAATTGCAGATACATGTTCCTACAAGATTTTTGTTTTTCAATTCACAATGTATGCAAGAGATTTGATGAAGGCATTAAAAAAAATGTGAAACTTTGCAGATAGCTTTTATTGACTGGTTTGCAATGAAGTCAACATCTGCATAAGTATTTTACAAGCATGGTCAAGTCTCTAGAGAGTATAATAGGATTAAAGCACCCGATGGTCTACTTTATCCTGAGAACGAGCTATAGAAGCTAGGCATGCATGACTAAACTATAGTTAACCATGTGAAGTACATACCAATTTCAAGTAAAATCGAGGTTATCAAGTAACTCTTTGTTTCAGTTCAAATTGCAGTCCTTGTACTGCTTGACACAAATGTTACTTTATCCTCCAAGAATTGCCTAAACTTCATGCATCAAAGCACAGAGAAAATATATCAGCAAATAACAAAGAATAAAATAAAGAGAGAGATAAATGATATTAATAGCCATTTTCGATAAAGCTGATAACATGAACACTGATACAAGAAACTTAAGTACATGTACTTTGGGAATGCCATTAGTATGCTCTCAGGTTTTATATGATACAATTCAAGAAAACACCATATGTGTAAACTGCAACAGATTCAACAAAGTATACAGCTGTTGATGTGCGCATTGTAAGTTAACATCATTCTTCCTAATGAGGCCCTCAAGATTCCTTATATATTTATCAGTTTTTTCTATTGAAAGGCGTTGAATTGAGTATGATAACTATCATATTTTAACGTAAATCATATTTTAACCTTTAAGTAAAGAGCTTTACTAATAGTTAATTTGAATGCTGGTGAAGAGTATGAGTTTGAGAATATGATTAATAGGTTATAAATTGTATGGTTCACATAAATATGCCCAATCCAAGACACTGAAGTTGAGATTTTTAATTTTCATCATTAGGCTCGTAGAACTGAAAATTTTAAACACAACAGACCTTACAAGAACTGTGTGGCTACAACTACAACTGAAAATAAAACGTTACAACATTGAAGGCAATACATATATAAACTATATATATATATGTATATATAGTCCTCTGCACCTAAACTGTGCACATAGAGAAGAACTTACCTTACACCGTGACACCATTCATATTTACAAATGACTCCTACCGGTTTCTTGAGTAAACAAGATTGGTTTATATGGATCCACGTCCACCACTCTTATGTTCAGCCCGTTCATGGAAATTTCCGAGCTTTATGAGGATACATGGATGACTTTTGGAGTGTTCTCGTTGGTGGTGGAGGCGGCGGCATCAAACGGGAGTGATTCTTGAGCTTGCTTGAAGATGAATGTTTTCTATGTGATTCTATTGGGGATGATGATGAGCTTGGGAATGTTCCTTTCTTGTTCTCCATTGTTGATAATTTCAGTCTCTTTGAAGGCTTAAGATGATGATGATGATGGTTATGTATGCTCTGCGGCTGAATCTTTTCTCACATGGTTGTTGTTATTGTTGTAGTTGCTTGAGTTATGATCGAAGGAGGAAACATTTGTCTTGTGCCTTTCGGAGTTTGGTTTTGCGGGCTTTCATGGATTTCTGAGAGAGCTTATTCGGCCATCTGAGGATTCCATTTGGGTTGTTGTGTTTTTCGGATTGGACTGCAATGTCACAGAGCGTTTGAGCAGCTGCTTGTAGCTGTGGACAGGAAAGAGCTGTACAAAAAATATCATCAACATCAGAAGAGGATTTTTGATAAAACTTGAGGTAATCAGTAATAGCATGTGAAAACATACCATCATCTTGAACATCTCCTGATCCCTCTGGTTCTGCATTTGATGAGAGATAAATTGATATTGTATAGTTTCAGTAATAAAAGAAGAGCATAAAAGGGGGGGGGGGGGGGGGGGGGGGGGGGTGTGGGAGAGCTAATTATTTCAAACCCAGAAGCTAATTATGTATCAACATAATTAAATGATTATGTATATATATATATTGGTTTGATGATGCTTAGTCGTGGCTTGGGGTTATTATAGGCTACAGTGATGAAGCTTATTTACAAAAAAAAACCAACCAACGCAACCTTTATTTTACTTATAAAAGAAAAAAAACAAGAACAAATCTTCTACAAGCTTGCTTACATAGCTGAGGAGATTAGCACAGTTGGGGTCCGACAGGGAGAACGTCCTGTTCATCTAGCCAGTTACAATCTCCAGCACAATAACTCCGAAGCTGTAAACATCCGATTTCGTCAGAGTATATACCCTCTCCCGCATATTCTGGAGACATGTAACCACTGTATATGTATGTATAATAAAAGTCAATGCTAAGGAGTTAACTAATTCAAATATATATATAGATGAATATAAGGTTCAAAGCATTTTTTAATTTTTCAGAGATTATGATACATATATATGATATGATGATGCCTTACTAGCTTCCAGCCGCCGCAGTGGTAAAAGCTTCATTCTCGTTCTTTCTGCAGATTCTTGCCAGGCCGAAATCTGAAATTTTTGGGACCATATCTATATCAAGTAAGATATTTCCCGGTTTCAAGTCCCTATGTACAATTTTAACCCGTGATTCCTCTTGCATATATTCAAGCCCTCGCGCAATGCCATCAATTATCTCAAATCTTGTCTGCCAATTAAGTCTAGAGGATTGGGTTCTTCCACCTACACAACACAGATTGGAGTAAAGTATCAAATTCCCACAAACAAAATTATCCATTAGTCTGATTATCTATTATTACATATGAACTATGCATGGACTCTCTCATTAACAAGTCATGCTACGTACGAGTTAATAAGTTAGTATATTACTAAACACTAACCAAAGAGATGGCCTTCAAGGCTTCCGTTTTCCAACTACTCGTAAATCAAGACCTTTTCTTCATTGTAAGTGCGGAGGCAAACAAGGTTAACGTGTTGAAGGCGTGCAATCACGCTAACCTCGGTCTTAAATTCAGAGAGGCCTTGTGTTGAGGACTCGTCAAGCTTTTTAACTGCGATTTCTTCCCCGTTGTAAACCTGTCCCTGCAACCAAAAGTGCATAAAATGAAAAATTGAGCATGCATAAAAAGTCCAAATTATTCTCTAGTCTATAACTCCTCCTACTAACCTTATAGACTTTACCAAAGCCACCATGTCCAATTTCATTGGAATCAGAGAAATTGTCTGTGGCCCTCAATATGATCCCAAAATCCATCTGTTGGTTCTCTATTGTGTCTGCTCCATACATGTCTGTATCAGTTGGCATGAGTACAACCTCACCTCAGCAGATTCCACAGAGATCGTTGTTTGTGTCTGGACTATCAGGAGAATAGTCAGAGTGTCACTCTTTGCATCAGCATCAATGGCCTCTTCTTCCTCGTCTTGTATGACGCTTTCAAGAGAACTCTCATTGTTTTCACTCTCTGTCCCATCAGAGATTTCTTCAACTTCAACGGCTGCACGAATCTCCTTGCAGCCTCCGTGAGCAAATATGCTCACTTCATAGCGTCTGTAACCATCAAAGACAAAAATCAAGAACTCTCCATCTTTGATGTCATTATCCGCCACAAAATTGGCCCAGCCTCGTTCAAAATACACTTGCTCTTGCCTACTCTTCATTGCTACTTTCCAAATCTTTCCACCAGTGCCCATGAGAATGCCAGTCTTGGGCAACGGACGCGGCAAGTGTTCGTAGTACGAAACTGGTATCAGCTTCTCAACACACAAAAATTGACTCATCAGAAGCAAAACAACAAAAAAAAAACCAGAGACTCTGTCTGCAGCCGAGGCTTTCAACATCCAACAAGAAACAGTAAAGGTTAAAGGTTAAAGTTCTCAACTGACAAACTATGCACAAATATGCTTACAAACTCAGTTCAAAAACCCTCCAAGATGCGGTTAAACTAGGGATTTGTACAAGCAAGCAAGCCTCATCTTCAAAAAAATTTGAACATAGAAGAGACATCTGAGCGAAGTAAGCCTCTATATATCTACTTTTGACTCATTCTCAACCATATTCGAACATGTCTGATGTAAACAGAAAAAATCTTAAAGCTTAAGTAGCTAAGAAAGTTACAACGTTGGTTCAGATCTCACTCACATCAACACTAAACATATCCAGAAAAAACAGATTTTTCCATGAAAAACCAGTCAAGCAGAGAAAAAAAACTCACCAAGGAGTCAGAGCTGTACTGGGAAAGATAGACACTGAAGAAACGAGGAAGAACATCACCGGAAGCCATGGAGGTCGTAGGAACTGTGAGAGAGAGACAGAGAGAAAGAGAGCAGATGAGTAAGTGAAAAAATATGAAAAGTTGGTAAATTTAAGAGAGTTTGGGAACCATGAGAAGAGATTCTAACCAAGAAGCAAGTCTTTCTAGTCTTCTCTTTGATTGTGATACGAACAAAAGGAAATTGAGAGAGAGAGAGGAATGGTAGCAGAACAAGTTATTTCTAGGCAGGTTTTCAGCTGACATTTCCAATCTCAATACACAATTGAAAAGCATATGCCGGTTAGTTAAGCATCGGAAACCTGCAAAAGAACATCTTTCAGTTTTGTTATAATTACTTTGGTAACATGTAAAGAAAATCATATCATGTCTTTTTAATTTCATTCGAAGTTGTTAAAACATCAGAACTAACATGTCTTGGGAAGAGTCGCATCGGTGCTTCAATACAGAAACAGTGATGCTAAGGAACTTCAGAGTCTCTGAAGAACAGCAGCAATACGATACTCACAAGATTCCACCTGCAGGCACAACATAGAAAGGAACTTAGTCTGTGTACAAGTGTTCCTAGCAACAAGTACCATGAATGACCAAGGAAATAGGCAACAGGAAGAGAGATGCTAAGACTATATGGTAGCTAAAAATGATATCAAGTTAAGTTCTAGTGATAAGCTACATCAATACATTCTTTACAACTATGAAAGGTCCTTGAAGATCATAGAGAGATTACAGTCCTATCTTTTGTGGCTGTACGTAGCAAGACCAAAAGTTCACACTCAAAACACAGTGACACCAAATATAATGAAAACTACATGACATGTGCCATAAGAATAACTAAAATCTCCAAGCTCACTGGTCAAGGTGAGCATCTTCGACCAGCTTCCTTGACTCCTGACCACTTCGCTTTACCTGTTAACTACCCAATCATTTCCATA
Organism: Camelina sativa; assembly: GCF_030686135.1. Classification (NCBI taxonomy): domain Eukaryota; kingdom Viridiplantae; phylum Streptophyta; class Magnoliopsida; order Brassicales; family Brassicaceae; genus Camelina; species Camelina sativa. The sequence goes on along the minus strand of NC_141886.1, from coordinate 7,750,074 downwards.
AACAAATAATTTCTCTGCCTGAACACATACCGCGGGATATTCAAAACCAAATGTGGATAAGTAATCATGTAAAGGAGAATGTCCTACACATGCTTACTTAAAGATACACCAGAGAAGGATCAAAGATGTAAATATCTAATTCTCACTAACTTATGATCATCGGAACAAATGAAACTGTAACCGTCGCTCGTGTAACTAACAAACTAATTCTGCAACCGTCGCTCGCGTAACTAACAGAACTTGGTCAAGACTCTGCTATAAAACCTTCAGAATCAGCGACTATGATAACCACACTACTCCATTCTTCAATTTTTTTTCTTTCTTAATTCTGATTCTTCAATGCCTACTCTTCCCGAACGCATCGATGGATGGCTCGCCGCCTATGGGGACTTCGTTGCTAACCTCAGCGTTTCTTCTTTGGTTCTTCTCGCCGTGTTAACTGGATCAGCCGGAGTTAAGTTCCTCATGGATCTGAAGATACCTTCGGTGGAAAAAAACAGTCGCTTAATCTTTGGCTTCGCGTCGGTGTACCACGTCGGAATTTCTTGGTTCATAGTCAGGTATCGTAGGAATCAGCAGCCAAATCCGCCGCCACAGCAACAGCTACAGCCGCAGACGCCGTCGCAGATTCCAAACATCGTCGTCTTCCTGAAATCGGGCTATCCGGTGAGTGCTTTGGGGTTCTTCACCTTTGTGGACGATCCTCTCAAGTCCATAAAGAGCTTCTACGTTCCAGCGATATGCCTCTGCAGTTACTTTCACATTCTGGTTCTTTTCACTCACGGAGTCTCTACTTGTGCGAATCCTTCTCATAATACCAACTGCTATTTTGAGTGGCCTCGGAAACATCCAGTTTCATAGTCTTGAGAAACTTCTCAATCTCCATCTTCCCGTTGTTGCTCCTACACCAACCAATCCGCCTTCGCCGCCGGCTGTTGATACGAGAACCAAAGCACAAAAGAAAGAGGATAGAAAAGAGATGATGAAGATGAACAGAACCCGCCAGCCACAGGCTTCCAGTTGTAATCGCCGCCGTGGATCGAGCATCTAACTCTCTCATCTCATCACGTGGGCCGCGACAATTTTTTTTTTGGTGTGCGAGATTTTTTTTTTTTAGTGTGCGAGATTTTTTTTTGGGTGTGTATGTTTTGTTAGTCGAGATTTTTTTTTTTTTTTTTCAGTCGTCGAGAAGAAGAAGAGTTTACATGATGACATGGCACATAGAAGTAGGATTCTCATAAATAAATAAATGAATGAAATACAGTATAGATAACTTCATTAATGATTACCTTTCACAAAGTCTTCGCCTCTTCGGTATCCATTTGGTACACGAATAAATCTAACTTTTTTTTTACTTTTTTTATTGTATTACTTTTCTCCATATCTTTACTTGCTATGGTGCCCGTTCACGACACTTGCTAATGCCAAATTCGTAATTTTGTTTGAAGGATCAAAACTGAATAAAATTATTTCTGTTATTTAAATTTAATATTTAATTAAAATAGTACAAAAATGATTTTTGGTTTTTATACTTGGGTCATTCTAGTTTTCTTATAAGTTTGGATATTAATCTAGTTATTTTTTTCTTAAATTTGTGTTAAATAAGGTAAATTCCAGTTTTAAAATAAAGAGGAAAACAAAATAAGAATTTGATTATATTTTTGTACAACTTTTCATGAAATTGGGAAAGAGGATTAAAGAACATATACAAGAGTCATTGCCAGAGTGGCGTAATAAGGAACTCAGGGAATCTCCAATGGGGTCTCTTTAGCTAGGTTTCTTAGAAAAAAATGTTGAAAAATACTATCAGAATCATAATAAACGTGGAGAATCGTCTCTAAAAAAGAGAATATGATCAACGTGGGATGCCAAGTAGAGAGTAAAGTTTTGAAAATTTTCGTGAGGAACATAAAAATAGTTAACAAAGTATTAATAGATAAATTAACAACTTTTGCTATGTATATTGAGTTTTCTAGTCTTCTCGCTTTCGTTTTTTTAAGCAGATGTCGAAATCTTCTTGTGCTTAACTTTACTCCCACAAAAGAAATACTCTACTAGTCTACTGTCAACTTCACAAATCGTTTAGATTAATCTAAACCCACTATAATTATAATTAACAAAAATCATGACATGATCTCAAAACTTATGGAACCTTCTAAAAGAAATGTGACATTTAAGAATAGTAGTATCCATCATCCACAAGCATATATGTGTCAAATTTTTAAAATTGGCTTCTTTCATTAAATAATGTACAACTAACATACACATAAAGAATGCTCTGTAATCTCTGTTTCTCTCTGACTTATATATCACTCTCATGACGATAGAAAATAATAATCACAACCACGATTCTGCTGCCTTCGTATCTCTCTCAGGCACGTTTCCACAGAGCGCGTGTGTTTTCTTTGTTATTCACATTCAAATGTATATAATTCTCCATGCATCAACAAAACTGATTTGCTCAAGGCTTAAGACATATCTATATAATCATGTTAAACAAAAAACTTCCTCTCACGTACGTGTGTATGCATGCATATTATATAAAATTTTTGTTTTCACAATTTCAATATTTGTAGATCAGTCATTGTGTCTATAACAGAAAACGCCAGTCAAAATATCTTTATTTCGTTTATTCTCTTATATTAGAAATTTGTATAACTTTATTCATATACAAATGAATTTAAATTGAGACATTATGAACTATGAACGTCATAACTCATCCCATATTAAGAAACCTGTTATACTTATTATTCTCTCCGTTTCTTATTGGATTTTTAGGAGAAAAAAATGTTTTGAAATTGCTGATTTTTCTAAATTTCAATGCAAAAAAAATATTATAGAGATTGTTTTCTTATTTATTATATTATGTTTAGGTAGATATTTAATTATGTTTTAGTTTAAAACTAAACAAAAAATAAATGATTCTTTAATTTGTGTGCATGCAAATGAAAAGGTTATATATTAAAAACGGAGAGAAATAAATAACTACATACTTAAAAAACACATTATATAGAACAAAATCAACTTGTTTTATTGTTATGATTCAATAAAATATAACATTAAAAAAAAAAAACTAAACTACAGTAGCTAGAAATTCGAAATTATAAACGTACAGAATATATTGGAAGAATAAAGTGGATAAAAGTCCAGAGACAGATTCATATTCTTGAGCAGCAAATTCGATGGCTAAAAGTCCATTAGTAAAGGCAAGGAAAAGAAAGAGTAGACCATGTCCAATGTCCATCGTGCTATAGAGTTGATAGGATGAGATTCCTCCGGCGAGCAAAGAAAAGGTCGAAACAAACACGTCCATGGTAGGGTAATAGAAAGGGATATAAAACATGACAGGTAATATGATCAATGATATTACAAATCTGAGATATTTTAGTACCGGCGTTACTGATGGATCCGGATAGTCGTCCAAGAGTAAACACTTGAAAAGCATCACTACTAACAAGATCATTACGCCAAATCTTATCGGAGAAAACAAAACCTCACTTCCGGATCTCAACAAGCCAAAGATCGAGAGAGTTAACAACGTATGCCAAATCCCACGAGTGAATACACGAAAACCCTTGAATCTCTCTTTCTCCAAATGTTCCCACAACATCGTCGTTAAACAAGGGTATCTTTTCTCTTCGGCCACATCAGATTTTTTGTTTTGTATTGTTGGTTTTTTTGTTGTGGAGGCTTTCTTTTTCTTTCTACCGTAAAACTTCATTGTTGAAACTTATGATTTAGGGATTCTTCTAAAGTTCTAATATATATATATATAGGGGATAGAATCTAAACTATAACAAACGAGGTGGGTTTAATATAGCTCCTGAAATCTAGGTGTGTGGATCTACATGAATATATATCAAATCTTTAATTTATCTTCTTAATTTTTTCTTTATTTTTCTTTTATAATTTATTTAACTTGGTGATCTATATATATATATATATATACTAAAAATAGGCTCGCGCGATGCGCGAGATATAATTTATTTAACTTGATGCGCGAGATATATTTAATGTTTTTATTAACTACAATATATATCAAATTTAGAAATATATTTTTGAAATGAATTTTTTATGAAAAGTTTATTTTTAAATTTTTTAATATGTGTTTCTTTATAAATATGGTTTTTAATGTTTTGACGCAAAATAAAATAAACAAAACATATATATCAGAAATATTTTTGATTAAAGTAATTAAATCCCTCAAAGTTCTTTTGTTTTAGATTTTATTGTTTTGTGATAAATTGTTAGGTTCTTATAGCATCTCCAATCACACTCTATTTTAAAGTCAATATTCTATTATAGAGTAACATTGGCTCCAACACTACTATATATCTTACTATAAATTAGAGTAAATGATAGGATTACTCTATATTCAACTTTCTTTTTTTTACACTAACTCTATTTTAGAGTAAAAAATAGAGTGATACATTGAAAAAAACTATGCCCTATTTTAGAGTAAAAAATAGAATATATGTTGGAGATAGTCTTAGCACAAATGAGGTTTGTGTAGAGACGAGATAAAACGAAAATAGTTTGCTATTACCAGATAAAACTCATCTTTCCCTACATCTTTAACAAAGCTTAAAAAAATATAGATGGGATCAAGACTTATATGATGATTCGCTAGACCTCTATAACAAGAAAATTATTATGAAGTCAGTAATCGTGAAAATAAATAAATAAAAATTATGTTTTAGTCTCAATCGTAAAGAAAAATAATTGATAAATATCGATCTTTTTGCAAGTGATTTTACAACTTTATATATTCTTTAACTCAATCTTAATATTTGATTTTCTTTTGACTCCACAATATGTTGGTACCTTTTGATTTTCTTCAATTATCCTCCTACCAAACTTCTTGTGAATTAGAAACTCTATATAAATGCTGAAAATATGTTCTTTTAATTATTAAAAAATGAACTCTTCAACCAATCAATAAACTAAACTTCTGAAACCTGAATTTTGTATTATACTAACGAGATTATGAATCTAGACAATATGTTTACACAGAAGAATCACCAATGATTATTTTGAATAATTAATAAGTGTATTTCCGATTTAGGGACTGGAGCGTCCGTATTTCACATGTGTATAGAGAAGGTAATCGTCTTGCGGATGGATTAGCTTCCTATGCTTACTCTTTATGTTTAGGTTTTCATGCTCTGGCGGTAGTTCCAAGTAGTGTTGCTTCGATTTTATCGGATGATGCTCATGGTACTACACGTCCAAGACAGATTTGTATTTCATTTTATGTTATGAATAATCATGGGAGACAAAGTCTCCCATCTCCCATAAAAAAAAAATCAATAAACTAAACTTCTGAAACCTGAATTTTGTATTATACTAATGAGATTATGAATCTAGACAATATATTTTACACAGAGGAATCACCAATGATTATTTTGAATAATTAATAAGTGTATTCCCGATTTACCATATACTCCAATGTTTACTCTCTAATCTCGTAATCACCCTTAATATAATTTTTATTGGAATAATGCATATTAAAATATGGCTCATGTCATAAAACTTTAAGAAATATCTTATTAATTTTTTTTTTAGATTTCATATATTATCTCTATTTTCTAATTATTAAAACTAATACCTTTAAATTATTTTTGGAAACTATTGTTTTCTGTTATTTCATGGGGTGATTAAGCAATTATATTCTGATACCATTATATTATTTTTATTTTCTTTTAGTACATAAGTTTTACAAACAGTTAACCAGTAACTTATAGAATATTAAATACACATTTAATTTTATATGAGTTTGTCTTTAATAGAATAAATGTGATTATTGAATACAATGTAATTTTAAAAAATATATTAGAATATATTTGGTAGTTTAAAATTTGTCTATTATAAATTAATTTGGTTTCAGTTTTTACTTTAAAAGTAGAAAAACTTTTTTTTTTATTTTTATTGGTTTGATCAGTAGTTTTATTTTTAGGTTAAATGGTATATGCTTTCATTAGGAAATATCTTAAATGTTAAAACTAAAATTTAATAGAAATATATTTTTGTAACAATGTGAAAAAAAAAACTTTTAAGCAAATTATACATCATATAAGATTAAAAATAAAATGAAGTAGATTAAAAAATATTTAATTTAAAATTAATGAGAAAGACATGTCACATGTGTTACAAATTTAGAGCGCCAAGTGTCGCATTGGCAGAGAAAGTTAGAATTTTTTTTTTCATATTATATAAGATATATATATATATATATATTTTTTTTCTGGTGGAAAGAAATATATATATATAGATCACCAAGTTACTTGTATGGAATCAAATGGTGTATGCATGCATATTATATAAAATTTACATGACCACCAATTGAGAATTTTGATTGCGGCCGATTGATATTTTTTTTCTTTGTCAAACGAAAGACTTTCATTTAGTTAGAGTTTGGTACAAAAGGAGGTAGAGAACTTAATGCCTCTTTGGCTACTCCATCGGCCTTACAATGTCTCTCTCTCTTCACAAAACAGAAGCTACAAACCAAAAAATATCCTATCCTCATGACTTTATATGAGTAAATAAGAAGATGATGAGATATATAAATGCATATCCTCATGACTTTCTCACATATTTTGACTTTTGGGCGACACTACTCTTATTAACACCTCTATTGCATTTGCATAACACATTAATGGGATGCCAAGTAGAGAGTAAAGTTTAGATATTTTTCGTGAGGAACATAAAAAATGGTTAACAAAGTATTAATAGATAGATTAACAACTTTTGCTATGTATATTTTCTAGTCTTCTCGCTTTCGTTTTTTTAAAGCAAATGTTGAAATCTTCTGAAAATGCATCTATTGACATAGGTGGGGTACTAAAACAAAAATAGTTCAAGACATGATTCAACATGTCGGAAACCAAGAACTGTTAAAGGAAATCTATCTAGGCGGCCAAGCGAAGGTTCGTGAAGCAAGGAGAAGTTTTTGGAAGAGTAAAGACTTTCAATTAAAAAGGAAGTTTTACAAAGATTGTTAATTTCCTATACTGTAAAGAAAAAGGAAATTAACAATTCTTAGTTTAAACAAAATTGAGAATTAGCTTATTGTGAGACTAAGACCAATTAGTATAAATAGGGGAGGCTGGGTCTTGAGAAAGATTAGCACTTCATAGTTTGAGCAATCCTTGTAATTGAATCTTAAGCTCAGAGAAAGAATAGCTTGAAGATTCAAAGAGGGAAAAAGGTTTCTTAGATCAAAGTTGAGATCTAAGAACTTGAGAGAATTAGAAAATATAGTTAAGGAGAAACCTTGTAAGACTTATTTTCTAATAAATCTAAAGTGAGTTTAATAATCCTTGTGTGTTAAGTTGGAAGATTACAAAATACTTAGCTCTTGCGTTCTCAATTGGTATCAGAGCTTCCACTTGTAAGGATTTATTACGGGTGAGATCTTGTGGAAAAGAGGGAGGGCTATGGTGATCTTCTCAGCAACAAGGTTATTCTAGATGATGGGAATTATGGGTTCTGGAAATCAAGGATGAAATCTATAATCGGTGGCATAGACCGACTCGCCTGGAAGACTGTGCTCGAGAAGTGGGAAGAACCAACAATCAAGGATGAAGACGGAAAGAAGAGTGTTAAACCAGAGGAAGATTGGACTGATGATGAACTTAAAAAATCAAAATATAATTCACGAGCTCTCACGGCTATTCACTGCTGTGTTGGAAGGAAGCAATTTGAGTTGATTCAGGGGTGTGAGACAGCAAAAGAAGCATGGGATACTCTTCAGATTCATTACGAAGGAACAACAAAAGTTCAGAGCTCTAGGAAAGATATGTTAGCCTCTCGTTTTGAGAACTTGAGAATGGATGAACATGAATCTATATATGACTTCAGCTCTAAGATTAGCACTTTGGCTCAAGAAGCTGTAACCTTGGGAAAGAAATACAAAGATCAAAAATTAGTTAAAAAATTTCTTCGTTGTCTACTAACAAAATTTTTGGCTTTCAAAACCGCTCTATGTGTGTCAAATAAGGTTGAGGATATGAGCTTTGGAGAAGTAGTAGGGATGCTACAGGCTCATGAGATGGAGTTGGGAGGAGTCAAGAATACTAAAGGCATAGCTTTGGCGGCATGTGAAAACAAGGATAAGGTTGAAGGTGAGGATCCAGTTAGCTTGCTGGTCCGTCGGTTTGATAGGGTTTTAAAAAGGGTAGAACAAGGACAAATTCAGAAGAAATTTACACTATACAAGAAAGCTGAAGAAGGAAAATTCTCAAGAAAATCAGAGATGCAATGTCACGAATGCAAAGGATTTGGACACTTTGCCCGAGAATGTCTGACAGTTAGAAGACGTGAGAATAATTGCTTGATATGTAAGGGTTTAGGACACAATCACGAAGAGTGTGTTAGTCAAAAGGAGAAGTCTTTGATCAGTCTAGAAGAAGATACCGAGGAAGAGAGTGAAGAGGAGATTCTAAAATTTGTTGCATATCTCGGTATCACTGAGTTTATTGACTAAGAAGAAGATTCTGATTCAGAAGAAGAACCTGAGGAGGAGTTAGTGGAAAGTTATAATGATGTTCGAAACGCTCTTGTCAATATCGCTACAGAGAATCAGGAGTTAGTGAAGGAGCAGCATCGTCTTACAACTTTAGTCAAAACTCTTCAGGAAGAGTTAGAAAAATAAAGGAAAATTAGCCAAGGTAGTGTGTCTTTGATTAAAGAAAAACTTAATCTGGTCAAGCGTTGTGAAGAACTGGGAAGTGAGTTAAAAGCAGAAAAAGAAAAATCGGAGAAGCTACAAACAGAGCTCGAACACCAGCACAAGAAGATACATATGTTTGCAGGAACCAAGCAATTAGATAAAATTCTAAGTTATGGAAGGACATAAAAGATTCATAGAGGCTTGGGATTTAATGATCGAACAACAAGTAGTTCAAGACAAACCAAATTTGTGTCAGGTGGGCTGAATATTCCAAGTACAGAGACAGTAACAAATTTTCAAAAAGAGACAAGAGGGTGTTATTACTGTGGAAAGCTTGGACACATCAGTTTTTTTTGTTACAAATTCTGGGAAAGGGTTGAGAGGCTTAAGCGACAAGGAAAATTGTTCTGGAATAGAATTCGTAATCAGATCTGGATAAAAAAATCTGACTTATATCAAACTGTGTCAAGAGAAGTTGCAAAGTATACTCCGGAGATTAATTTCAGGTGCAGCATGGCATTAATTACAGAAGAACCTGACAATGAAAGTCCTTGGTATTTTGATAGTGGTTGCTCACGCCATATGAATGGTACTCAGAATTATTTACAAAATTTCTGAATAATAAGAGGCGGTAAGGTCACTTTTGGAGATGGAGGTCATGGAGATATTCAAGGAAAAGGAAGAACAGATGACAATACTTTGCCAAAACTTATGAATATCTACTTAGTTCAAGGTTTGAAAGCAAATCTGATAAGTGTAAGTCAACTATGTGATGAAGGACTAACGGTTTCATTTACCAAAGTGGACTGCAAAGCTGTGAATGAAGAGAAGACTGTTGTACTAAGAGGACGTCGATCTGGAAACAATTACTATATGTGGGATAGCAACTCAGATGTGTGTTATTCGGCAAGAGATGATCTAAATCTATGGCATCAAAGCTCGGACATATGAATGTCAGAAATTTAACTACACTAGTCAACAATGAGATAGTTCGAGGAGTTCCTCATATTAAAGGTGTCGATCGAATGGTGTGTGGTCCATGCAATCAAGGTAAGCAAGTGAAAATTCAACACAAAAAGGTTCCTGATGTACAATCAAAAGAAGTCTTAGATCTGGTTCATATGGATTTAATGGGGCCAATGCAAACAGAGAGTATAGCTGGGAAGAAATATGCATATGTTCTTGTAGATGACTTTTCAAGATATACATGGGTTAGGTTTATTCGAGAAAAAATCAGACACAGTTGAGGGCTTTAGAATCTGGGCATTGCAACTAATTAACGAGAAAGGAGGAATCAAGAGGATTCGTAGTGATCATGGTGGTGAGTTTCAAAATGAAACAATGAAAGTGTTCTGTGAGAATCATGGAATTGTGCATCAGTTCTCTGCTCCATGGACACCTCAGCAATACGGAGTAGTAGAGAGGAAGAATAGAACGTTGCAAGAGATGGCACGAGCGATGATTCATGGTAATCATGTTTCACAAAAATTTTGGGCGGAGGCTTTGAATACTGCTAGTTACATTATAAATCGAGTTTATGTGAGGAAGAATTCAACCAAGACACCATATGAGCTGTGGAAGGGAAAAGTTCCAAATTTGAGCTATTTTCACGTTTTTGGTTGCAAATGTTATATCCTGAATGATAAGGATTATCTTGGAAAGTTTGATTCTAGGAGTGATGAAGGAATTTTTCTAGGTTATTCAGAAAGCAGTACAGCTTTCAGGATTTACAATAAACGGGCAGGCACAATAGTAGAATCTGTCAGTGTGGTCTTTGATGATTATTCTTTCAATCAATGGAAAGGATGTGAATCTGACAGTGATACAGAGGAGCCTGAAGTCAGTAAATCAAAAGAATCAGAATCTGGGGTTGTAACTGAAGTAAAAGCAGAAACAAGTCAAGAATCATTAGTACAAGTTCATAAAAATCACTCAGCATCTGATGTTATAGGAGATCTAAAAGATGGTATGAAAACTAGAGGTGTTAAGATTGATTTCAAGAAGATGGAAAGCAACTTTGCAAGTTGGGAAAAAGTTCAGTGTGAGTGTTTTGTCTCTTTTGTTGAACCAAAGAATCATGTTGAGGCTCTTAGTGATAATTCATGGATTATAGCAATGGAGGAAGAGTTGGAGCAGTTTGAACGGAATGAAGTGTGGGAATTAGTTCCTCGACCTTCCAATATAAATGTAATTGGAACAAAATAGATTTTCAAGAACAAAACTGATGAGAATGGAACAGTGGTTCGAAACAAAGCAAGACTGGTGGCTCAAGGGTATACACAAATAGAAGGGATTGATTTTGAATAAACTTTTGCTCCAGTAGCAAGACTTGAATCGATACAGTTTTTCTTAGGAATAGCTTGCATATTGAATTTCAAAGTATTTCAAATGGATGTTAAGAGTGCTTTCTTAAATGGGATCTTGCAAGAGGAGGTATATGTAGAGCAGCCTAAAAGATTTGAAGACTCAGTCAATCCTAATTATGTTTATAGTCTAACGAAAGCCTTGTATGGTTTAAAACAAGCTCCAAGGGCTTAGTATGAAAGGCTGACTAATTTTCTGCTTCAGCAAGGCTATGAACGAGGTAGTGTGGACAAGACCTTGTTCGTATTGACCTTAGAGAAAGATATCATGGTTGTTCAGATCTATGTGGATTATATCATCTTTGGAAGCACATCGCAAGACTTGGTGAACAAATTTGTGGAGAATATGTCTCAAGAGTTTGAAATGAGCTTAGTTGGTGAACTAAAGTATTTTCTGGGTTTGCAGATCACACAAATAGATAAAGGAATATTTGTATCACAGAGTACCTATGCAAGAAAGCTATTGACAAAGTTTAAGTTAGAAAAATGCAAGGAAGCAGTAACTCCTATGAGTACGTCGAAGAAATTAACAAAAGATGAGAAAGGTCAAGCTGTTGATATTACTTTATATAGAGGTATGATCGGAAGTCTGCTCTATTTAACAGCAAGCAGACCTGACTTATTCTTTAGTGTAGGAGTTTGTGCAAGATATCAAGCAAATCCTAAGCAATGTCACCTAGAAGATGTTAATAGGATCATTAAATTTGTCAAGGGAACACTTGACCTTGGTCTTTGGATGTCAAAAGGATCAAATTCTAGTTTAGTAGGATATTATGATGCAGATTATGCTGGAAGCATGGATGATCGAAAAAGTACAAGTGGGGGTTGTTTCTTTCTAGGGAATAACTTAATCTCTTGGTTAAGTAAGAAACAGAATTCAGCATTTTTATCAACAACTGAATCAGAATATATTGCTATAGGAAGTTGTTGTACTCAATTACTCTAGATGAAGCAAATGTCTGCAGATTATGGTATGGATTCAAGGATCCTACAGGTATTATGTGACAACAAAAGTGCCATTGATCTATCAAAAAATCATGTGCAACACTCAAGCACAAAGCACAATGATGTGAGACATCATTTTATTAGAGAGCTTGTGGAAAACAAGCAGGTTCAGATTGATCTTCTGTCTACAGAGATGCAGTTGGCTGATTTTTTCACTAAAGCATTAGATTTTCAGAGATTTGTGATGCTAAGAAATCTTATTGGTGTGTGTGAAGTACGATTGTACCCTCGTGGTACAAGAACTGGTTCAGGAGTTGTCGAAAGTTATATTAAGAGAATGGATCAGTTGTATGTCTAGGTTTAAGAGATTATGGGCTAAGAAGAGTCTTGAAAGAAAAAAAAGGGAAAAGCCAAAAACTTTGAGAGAAGAAGAGAAGAAGAATCCTTGGTTTGCATCGATGGTTACAGCAACACGCAGAGGGTTGATTTCCGGAAGAAGAAGATCTGAGAGTCGATCTGATGGTGACAAGAATCGACCGCATCTAATTGATGAAGAAATCGAGGAGGTTGAGCATGCACCGGGTTTGGTACCATATTCGGAAGATTCTTCTTCGGCAGAGAAGATTCTAAGCCAGGATGAAGAATCATTTGGGACTGCATGTGATGATGATCTGGGTAAATCCAAAGAAACAGAGTCAGATGAACCGGCGGTTGGGAATTCGTCTGAACAAGTTCAGAAATTTCAAAAAGGGAAAGAACTAGAGCTTTTGGGTGACGAAATTGATCTTACTGAAGTCTCGGTTCAAGAGCAATTTGAGTGAATGACTAGGAAAAAGCGAGTGCACAAAAGACTTGGTCTTGCACCACCGAAGAAAACAAGAAAAACAGGAGAATCAAGTTCATCTCGTATAAAATCCAATTCGAAATTTGATCCTAAGGTGTTTGCTTCAGTTTCGGCTCAAGCAAGGTATAAATATTTTAGCTCTAGAAAAATTATAAGGGAACATCTTGTAGATCTTGATGCTAAAGATGAATGGAGATATCTTGATTTGGATAAGAGAATGGGTATTCCGGCTAGTGTTGAAGGTTTGGCTTCTTTTGTGAAGGAGTTTATTGCTGAATTTTATGCCAATTTACCTGAAAAGGTTTCAGCTGATGGTGTAGAAGTTTTGGTTCATGGTCATACTTTTGTGTTTTCTCCGGATGTCATTAACCAAGTCTTTAATCAGTCACCTTTGTCTGAGGAAGAGAAACGAGCTGATGCAGCTGTGGATTTACTTAGTCTTGAGAAAATTGCTGAGATCTTGAGTGGAGAAGATGATATTAAGTGGGAGGATTTGAATCCCAAAGATTTGCTAGCTGTTTTTGGAGCTTTGTTCAACATATCCAGCTACAATTGGATCCCATCATCTCATCGGAATCATGTGTCTGAAAACCAAGCAAGACTTGTGTACAAGATTTTCAACGGGATTCGTTTTGATTTCGGCAGAATGGTGTATGATCAAGTAGTTGATTTGTCTGCAATTCAGAAGTGTGATTCTCGTTGGTTGGTTTTTCCTAGGACCATTTTAAGGTTCTTATGCATCAAGAGAGGCTCGAGATTGCTAATACGGAAGTTCTTGTCAAACTTGTGACTTATCGGAAGGATGGTTGTACTGGAAAGGCTTACGCAGATAAGTTTCCAAATTGTCCCAGTTTCTATGTTCCACCTATTAGAGTTGAATCACCTCCTGTTGCAGAATTTGGTCAGAATTATCTTAATGTTGAGCTTGAGAGTATTCGTATGCCATTACTTGATCAAAATGATCCTGAATTAGTGTATGGAGCGCTGATTGATACAGCTCGTGTGTTACAGACTCTTGCAGGAGTGGTTTATCGGTTGACACAGAATCATCCTATGTCGAAGATGCTCTGAATTGTTTTTAACCGATATGCTTTTCAAGCAGGGGGAGAAGGTCAGTTTATGGGGGAGTTATCAGTGTACGGGGGAGCAACAACATTAAGGATCAGTTTATGGGGGAGATGATTGTGTTTTTTGTCTTTGCCTCAGACTTTAAAAACAGTTGCAATGGTTTGTCTTTTGGATATTATCGGTTGTAAGCAACTTTGTTATGAATAAGTTTCTGATTCGATCTATGTTGAGTTTTTAGCTGGTTAAAACAGTAAAGAGATTTTGGTAATGTATGCTTGAAGAAGCACACGGTTAAAAAGGGGGAGATTGAAGATGCATCTATTGACATAGGTGGTGTACTAAAACAAATATAGTTCAAGAGATGATTCAACATGTCGGAAACCAAGAACTGTAAAAGGAAATCTATCTAGGCGGTCAAGCGAAGGTTCGTGAAGCAAGGAGAATTTTCTGGAAGAGTAAAGACTTTCAATTAAAAAGGAAGTTTTACAAAGATTGTTAATTTTCTATACTGTAAAGAAAAAGAAAATTAACAATTCTTAGTTTAAACAAAATTAAGAATTAGCTTATTGTGAGATTAAGACCAATTAGTATAAATAGGGGAGATTAGGTCTTGAGAAAGATTAGCACTTCATAGTTCGAACAATCCTTGTAATTGAATTTTAAGCTCAGAGAAAGAATAGTTTGAAGATTCAAAGAAGGAAAAAGGTTTCTTAGATCAAAGTTGAGATCTAAGAACTTGAGAGAATTAGAAAATAGAGTTAAGGAGAAATCTTGTAAAACTTATTTTCTAATAAATCTAAAGTGAGTTTAATAATCCTTGTGTGTTAAGTTGGAAGATTACAAAATACTTAGCTCTTGCGTTCTCATCTTCTTGTGCTTAACTTTACTCCCACAAAAGAAGTGCTCTATTGTCAACTTCACAAATCGTTTAGATTAATTTAAACCCACTATAATTATAATTAACAAAAATCATGACATGATCTCAAAACTTATGGAACCTTCTAAAAGAAATGCGACATTTAAGGAATAGTAGTTTCTTTCATCCACTAGCATAGTAGCATATATATGTCAAACGTGAAAAAATTGGCTTCTTTCATAAAATAATGTACAACTAACATACACATAAAGAATGCTCTGTAATCTCTGTTTCTCTCTGACTTATATATATCACTCTCATGACGATAGAAAATAATTATCACAACCACGATTCTGCTGCCTTCGTATCTCTTTCAGGCACGTTTCCATAGAGCGCGTGTGTTTTCTTTGTTATTCACGTTCAAATATGTATAATTCTACATGGCCCATGCATCAACAAAACTGATTTGCTCAAGCATAGATATGTCAAATGTAACATTTAAGATTAGTAGTTTCTTTCATCCACAAGCATATATATATATGTCAAATGTAAGAAAATTGGTTTCTTTCATATGCTAAAGTAAATGTCTCTCTCTAAAATGGGCACTACTTTTTATTGAGTAACGAATGATATTGCTGATATTACATAAAAAATATTTTTATAACAAAAATATCTATAAATGTCAAAATTTCTAGGGTATAATTTCTTTTTTGTGCAAAATATTTTTTTTGCCTAAGAATCCATAATATTGTTGAGCGAGCCCACTGACTATGTTTTAAAAACTACGTCACCATCACTGCATCAATGATCTTAATTAATTACAGCCCTAGCCATATATATCTAACTAGTATATAACTGCTTTAAGAAGTTTTCCACCCATATTCAATTTTTTGGGATAATCTGGATGGTAAGAAAATGTCGAATTAATCTTTTGTGTTCGTACGTAAAAAGATACCAGATTACTAGCTCACACACATAAATTTTAGTGATGCCACCAAACCTGCTCATCACTCACTTTTTATTTTACCTTATAGATTCTTAATTTCACAAGACCGAATTGTTGTACTTTAACAACAACAACAACAACAACATAAAAATAGACCGAATTGTTGTGCATATTTACCTCAGTTATGTCCAAACTTCAATAATAAAGCCTCCAAACCAAAGATTAGATTATTTTTAGGATATTCAATTTCAATAGTCATAAAGTTCAAATTTAAAGTTTGGCTAGATTATTTTTAGGATATTCAATTTCATTAGTTATAAAGTTCAAATTTAAACATTGATGTACTAGTTACACTAATGAGTTGATTGTGCCATGAAAAAGAAAGTTCAAAACTAAACGTAATTGTGACAATTAAACTAAAAATATAAAATAAAAATACTTAATTTTAAAAGTAAAACAAACGAGTTTTACATAAAAGTATAGTTACACTAACATATAAATTAATTTTTAACTACCATCATTTTAGAATTACTCATACAAACTGTGAAATGTAGAATTCGTAATAATTTAAAGAGACGACATAATATATTGACTTGAAGAATTAGCGTAGATAGAAATTTAAATCAACGCCAATGGAGATCTAAAGTTGTTGATTCTTCAATGTTTTGTATTCACAACAACAACAATATTTTTGTATCCATGTAAATTATCGCAGAGCGACATCACACATGGAACCGGACTTGGTTGGCGCTTCTCATGCTATGTTGGCTTAAGTTATATAAATGACGCTAAGAAGCAACCTATAGTGTTATATAATTGAGTTTGAAATTTTGGTAACTAATTAACTGCATTAGCATTTTAATGGTAATTGTTTCTAAAACATGATTTATATGTGAAAAGTGTTACAAAAATACTAGTATAAGATATATTTTTTTTTATCTTACGTATATATACTACGAGAAAACATAATGATTTACTACTGGTAGAAAACTTCTGTTTATAACCAGTCCATGATTTGCCAGTTCATAAAATTTATTTAATAAAAGTTATATAATAATTATCAATGATTAGTGATCTGGAAGACTTTTCTGTTCACCATCCGGGTAGGTTTGAAAAAAACACTGTCCCATAGAGACATATGGTTTATATATCCATATAGCTAGTCTTAGTACAATTTAGTTTCTACTGTGTTCTAACTGAATCATCCCCAAAAGTCGAGAGGTTAGATTAGCTTTATTTAGAGACTTGGAGTGATAATATAAAGACTGCCCAATGCTTAATTAATTGCTTCTCTGAAATATATATTTTTTAGACGAAAAATATATTTCTTATAAACGACATTTATTTGTCATTTCAAGCATTATGTGGTAGAGACTCCTCATACACAACAAAATAAAATTGTTGGGAGCTTTCAACAGGTAAAACGATGTAGTGAGATGACAAGAAAGATACGGGTTTTATTGTAAGATTCAAATTGATAAAGATGGTTGAGATGTTCACCACGCCACGAATTAGAACCGGACTATTGAGCTTGGACTTGGAGATTTAAAGGTCAGGGTTTAACTTTCCACTTTTGTGTCCGCTGACATAAAAATAAATTTGACGTTCAATCAAAAATCAGTATTCTCAGTAATTGCCTTGTTACAAACTCCTGCAGACTGGAATGAGAAATTCCCGTAGAATTACGAGTTTCCCACCATAGTTAGTTACCCAATGACGGTAAATACCACACTTGATATAGAAATCTTCCAAAACCTTAACCATGAACCAGTTTCTACGCTCTGAGTCATACAACATTAACTTACTCTTAAAAACACTAAAGTTTAGTGTTTTCTACAAGGTATTAGGTATGTAAAAAATAACAAATATGCTAGCTCTACTAATTAAGTCATAACACTAAGCTCCTTTTGATTTTTATTTTCTTGCAGCATATTTCTCTCTAGATTCGAAGTTAGGAGGAATGCTGAATAGGTGGTACTCTGTTCGTAGATCGAATCTCATGGGCTTCACTCATTCACAAACTTTGTTTTCTCTGTTTCTTATGTTGTAACGTGGGCTTATGTCTCTGTTTTTGCAAACTCTTTTGTGAAAAAATTTCCATTTGTTATGCAACATTTAAACAACGAAATTATATTTATGGTATTCTTTTCTGTGGAGCATGCAAGGACGAAATTATCAACATTATTGTGAAGCATTTTGGTGCTTGTATGGTGTTGTAAGAAAAGTAGACAACTTTCTCTTCTCTCTTTCCAAAACGTTTTGTGTTTTTATCAAAGAACAAGAAACAAAACAAACACAAGAGAGAGATAGAGAGAGTAACTCCATGTTTCTGTTAAAAACAGAGAATAGAAACAGAGCATAAGAGAGTGTGAAAGAAAAACTACAGGAACTTTATAGATACTAAATCGAGATACTCACCATCCATCCATGAATCCATGTAATCAAGAATCAGTTTTCTCAGTATTAATCAAAGGGTGATACAGCTCAAGAACTTATATGATATGTGGAGTGTAAGCACATCGTTCGACTGTTCAAGTATCCCCCAAATCTCTAATCCAAAAAAGCCGAGGCGCTTCTCCAACCTAATCACCTCACACCAAATACTCTTCCTCTTCCTTGCAGAGGCTGGAATGAGCAACTTATATAAAATTTTAAATTACAATTGATTGGTGAAAATTTTACTTTTTAAAAATATAAAAGTCATTTGAGTTAAAAAAAAAATTAAATCTGATCAAAAGAATCATGAAATTAATTGGACGTCTAGGTGAGGCGGATCGAAATGGTGACCTAGCATATCGTAAACTATTTCTTTGACCATCAGACAAACAAAATATTTTTATAATCATGAATTAATCTTGTTTTCCCATATTTAATTGACCACCACCAACTATGTTTTGGTGATTTATTTTTCACTGTTTTCTTACTCTTTATTTTTTTCATCATTTTCATTATCAAATTTTCATGATAAATGTCATCGTTACTTTTTCGTCTGGTTCTTCATTATACTATTCTTTTCCTCTTCCTCATCAGCTTCCTCACATTCTTCCAATGAATAATCATTTTAAACGTTCTTTTTAGACTACCACACAACTTGTTAACCCATCAAACTCTAATACAAAACATTGCCTCTTGTCTCATAAAATTTGTGCAATTTTACGGACCAGCTTAGTCACTACATGCACCCAATTATTGATACTTTCATGTATACTTACTCGGTTTTAGATCCACACATATTGAAACTTTTAAAACCAAAATCCTTAATACTACAAAATTGCAAATTACTTGTAGAGAAAGTAATATGAACACATGTATAGCTAATAAAACATTTGTGCTTGTCATCGATCCTTCTTCTTTAAACTCAAAAATTAACTCAAACAACATCAAATCAAGATCTTGCAATGTCAATCCTTATTCCTTTGACCCAAAAGATAAATTTACATAAACAATATCAAATCATCTATAAAGTCGTACATAAATACATGTTTTAAATTTTTGAGAGTTAAATATTAATAATACTTAAACTTCTTATAGAGTTTAAATATTTATAATATTTTAAACTTTCTATGGAGGTATTTATAATATTTTTAAACATCCTATCAAGTTTAAATATTTATAATATTTGAACTTTTTAAAAGTTTTAATAATTATAATATTTTAAAGCCTGATAAATCAAACTTCCTGGTCATTTATAGTTGGAAGCATATTAGTCTTATTTATAATAGTTTTCAGCCACTGTCTAAAATTTTATAGCCGATGTGGGATGTTATAAATACACTTATTTATAAGTATTTTTAATATTAAAATTTAACATAATTTCAAAAATGTTAAATATTAAGTTGTCTGATATCAATTGGTCGTTTAATATAGAAAATTCTAGAAATTTAAAAAATGTTAACAAATGACATGTCGAATCTCGATTGAAATGTTTTAAATATTTATAATATTTTATTTTTCAACATCCCATAAAGTTTAAATGATTATAATATTTGAACTTATTAAAAAACTTTAGAGTTAAATATTAATTATACTTAAACTTCTTATAGAGTTTAAATATTTATAATATTTTAAACTTTCTATGAAAGTATTTATAATATTTTTAAACATCCTATAAAATTTAAATATTTATAATATTTGAACTTTTTAAAAGTATTAATAATTATAATATTTGAAACTTTTAAAACTTTTAAATTTGGACGCATGATAAATCAAGCTTCGTGCTCATTCGTAGTTGGAAGCATATTAGTCTTATTTATAATGGTTTTCAGCTATTGTCTAAATTTTTCTAGCCGATGTGAGACGTTGTAAATACACTTATTTATAAGTATTTTACTATAGAAATATAACATAATTTCAAAAATGTTAAATATTGAGTTGTCTTATCGAGATAGGTTGTTTAAAAATTATCTAAATATAGAAAATTCTGGAAATTTTAAAAATGTTAATTAGTGACATGTCGATTACGATTGGATGTTTTAAATCCTAGATGGACAGCCTTAGGAGCTTATAGCTCCTACTTTTATTTAGTATTGATTTTTTTGGTTTTTGAGAGTTTTGAGTAAATTTGAAAGATATGTAATATGTTGGTTGATTTGTTAGATTTTTGATTTAATTACGTGATGATTTCATGAGATTTAGGAGAGTTTTTTATGTCATTTAGATGTGATGAAACATCAATTAGATTATACTTTTTTTTTCTCAAAACATCTGCCCTTTCGCTTCATCCGGAATTTGGCTAAAGCGGCTTCCCGTTGAAGAGATCGCTAAAGTTTCCCGTCTGATGACGGATATTCAGACTTCTCAATAGGGTGGCTCATGGACACCAACAAATTAGCGATTGCCACCGTCAGACAAGAAATCAGCGAGACAACCTTGGAGTTCGTTGTTGTCGGGCAAGCGGACGGGTTCCAACTGAGAGATGATGTTAAATTAGGGTATATTATAGGCTTCCAACTCAAAACCAATTGGCAATGAGTGGAGAGGTCCTAACCCTTTATATATTACTCAAGTCCCTTCACATCTATCTGATGTGGGATCTTTCTCCACACGTCCCCTCGAGATGATGGCTCTTCTAGCCATTAATCTCGATAGAATCCATCACGCCTCTCGAGATAATGCTCTCTTTTATTACCTATCTCGATCGAATTGTGCTTTCATTTGGGCCATCAATTAAGGGGTGATCGGGCCTATATCTAGGCTATAGTTTTTAACGGGTTAATGGGTGTAGGCTCTGATACCATGTTAAAATTAGGGTATGTTATGGTTTTCAACTCAAAACCAATTGGCAAAAAGTGGAAAGACTCTAACCTTTTATATATTACACAAGTCCCGACCACGGCTTGAATTCTCCGCACCGCAACACCAACCTTAAAATAGAGAAAGAGGAGTTAGCAAGAAGAGTGAAGTCAGATCACCACAAGCTTGCTAATCAAGTTTAAACAAAAAAAAACAGAGAAACTCGGATCACTACACCACAAGCTTGCTAATCAAGTTTAAACCAAAAAACAGAGAAACTCATATCACAAAAGGAAGAACCAGAACAAACCCACAAGCTTGCTAAATGTGATCTCCTAATTACAGAAACAGCAAATCATTATAATCGACATTGATTGTGTTTCCTTGATAACAAATATGCTAGGTCTTAACACTAACTAAAAAATCACCAGCTTGATTTCTCAGAACCGCAACTTCGACCTTACAAATCAAAGAATACACAAGGAGGAATCAGTACGAACGTTAAGAATGTAATGACAGTCAGATTATTCATCAATAAGGTTGAATTGAATATACAGAGAGAAATAAATATGCTACAAACACACAATGTTTCTCTAGGTAACATATAAGAGCTAGCTAGCTAGTTTTAGGCAAGATCATCAAGAAACATTTGATTTTGAGATCTATAGATCCATGCAAACTATTGCCAATTGGTTTTGAGTTGAAAATCATAGCATACCTTAATTAAGGATCTCAGGACATAACTAGAAGCATATCAAAAGAGGAACCAAAGACACTCTTAGCATCAGTCATGTTCTAGCTAGTTTCCTCTTCTTTCCACAAACAATATTTTTTTTAGTAAAATCATAACGAAATAGAATCTATATATACTACTCCCTAAGCGAGAGAGATAAACGCAGATCATGTTAACACACACTTGTAGTTGTAGACGAACAGCTCAAGAACAATATAAAAGTCCATATCAAAAAGATGAGAAAGATATCACACGCTTGCTAGCTAATCATAACCGGAAATTAAAAAGAGGTCATGAAAATCAAGAGTTCTAGTAGAAATCGAGAACAAACCCACAAAAATTACGTACCGAGCAAAACAAAAATCTTTCATCAGGTTTTATTTCCGGATCTCCCTCACAACAGAGACCGTGTTCATCATCTAAATGTTCATGAAATCAACAAAGAAAAAGTGCACCAAATGGGTACTAGATAGAAATCGAGAAAGAAATCAACAAAAAAAAATGAAAAAAAATAGAAAACAAAATGCAGAGTAAAATTCCTCACAAACCTGAAGGTTGGGGACGTGTTTGGCATACATAAACTTCGTTTTCCTCACCCACTCACGAGCAAAGGAGACCGAATCAGTGACCGCCACCGCCACCGTCTCACTCTCACACCTTCGTTGTTAATCACACTTGATGATAAGAAACACGGTCGTTAAAGACTTCATTTGCAACCTCATTAGCAATAACTAGAGTAGATTTTTACAAGAAACTTTTGAGTTTTAGAGTTTTTTTTTTATAAACTTTTTATCAAAGGGGAGACGAGTGAGGAGGGGATATATATATATATATATATATATATATATATATATATATATATTGGTGCGCAAGTAAAGAAGGACAGAAAAGGAGAACAAATAATAAGACATCTTATCGTGGGTTTATGTTTTTTTTTTATATATTTTATATAATTTACTAAAAAAAATTATGTTGGATCAAATCTATATTTTTAAAAGTTGACAAAGTGGAATTTAGTCAATCAAAATGAGTTGTTGTGAAAGTAAAAATTTGTTAATATGTATAATACACTAGTTCATATAATATTATTTAAACTTTATTCACTAATTTGAAATTAGTTAGTTTTGCCTAGAACCTATTAGTTATTAAAAAAAAATTAGTTAGTTTTATATAGAGCGGGATAGTGTTGGTTTATAACTCATTTTATATAAGATTTAAGTTTTAAAATATTTTACTTGTGTTTTAAACCAACACGCAAAAATATATATGTATACTAATATTACCCAAATTCCCATCACAAACTTATGATTATCTTTAGTCTAGTTTGGACCCGTGGATAAATAAAATTTTCCATAAAATATTGTTGCTTTTTTAGTATCATGCATATGTTAAATTGCTAAAATCTGTATTTACACAAATTTAATTTTACTATCACAAAGTTAGTAACATTGTTGATATTACTCATATATGACTAAATTTGATTTACTCAATAGGATATATTTGTATTTGACATCATAACTCTATAAATGACAAATCTTTTTAGTCAAAAACCATATTAGTTTTTTCGTCAGTCAAAAACATTTGTAATTTTGAGACTAACTCTATAAATGAATCATTATTTTTTTGAGGTACGCCGCGAGATTTGGAAGGTACATGATATATTTTTAATTCATATAAAGTTTAAATATTTATAAATCTTATAAAATTTAAATATTTCTAATCCATACAAATTATTATTATATTTTAACTTGCCGTGTAAAACATTTCTTTTTTGAAATTCATATTTTTTGGAATTCACAGATTTTGATGGAGTTTTATTAATAATTATTAAGATTGCATAATACCAATTTTTACCAAATCAGTTTATTTGTGCATGCCCTATACTGGTGTTGTTTAAAATTAATTAGAATTATTCTTTTTTATTTATGTTTAGTAAAATTTCAGATAATATTAGTTTTAAAGATATATATATATATATATATAATTCACTAATAATTCATTAATTTTTTATTTCTATTTATGTTAAATATTTAATCAAAATTTGAATATAAGTTAAATAATTTTAATTTATTTTAAAACTGATTAAGTTTAATAAAATAATCAAATATTGTGAGCTTTTAGAAAATAAATATGTTCAAAAAAATTGACTATGTAACAAATCAATTAATAAAATAAGAAATCGGCTCTTTTTAATATAAGTCAACAAAGAAAAAACATAAATCAGCAGAAATATAAGTTGACAGTTCAAAAAGTCAAACATATTAATAAGTCAACATAAAATGAAATAAGTCTACTAAGACCTAACAATCGCCAAGAAAAAAAATATAAGTCAACAAACAAAACAAATAAGTCAACATCATCAAAAGTCGACTATGTAAATCGATGGAAAAATAAATAAGTCGATGGAACAAATAAATAAGTCGACAAAAATTAAACTTAAATCAAACATTCAAAATATCGATTTTATTAACAAATCAATGTAAAATGTATTAAGACAATAATGAATAAACAAATCAACAGAAAAAAAAAAATATAAATTGATGAACAAAAAATATAAGTCAACAGTTAAAAAAAATTATGTTATAAATTCACTAGCCATAACATAAGTCAACTGTTTTAATATAAGTCGATGACAAAGATAATTAAGTCAACAAAAGTAAAAAAACAAAACGATTGTTCAAAAATCGACATTATAAATAAATCAACATTGATTAAAATAAGTCTAAAACAGTGATATATATATATATATATATATTATAAATTTTATAATCTTGAATTATTTATTTTTAAATAAATTTAAATCTAAATAATATCAACAAAAAATTATTTAAATTTCTTTATTCAAAATTCTAAGATCAAAAATTGATTCATGTAATCATTATTTAAAATACAATAAATTTATTTTTGTTATAATTTATATTTATTAATAATTTATTTCGATTTTAAAAAGCGTTTAAAGTTGTATTAATTTTAAAATTTAAATTATTTTTTATTATTTTTATTTAATTGTTAAAATAATTTTTAATAAAAAAAGGTATATCTTTCCATTTTTATTTCAAAATGTGTAGTTTTTGAATAACTATAATATTGAGTGTAATTTTCAAATTTCCTTAAAATTTTTGTATATTCTTAAAAATGTCCCTCCAAAATTTTTAAAGTAAATTTAAAAAGGCGATTTGCAAAAGAATAAAAAATGGGTCATTACTCAAAATATATAAAAATTTTCAAAAGACTTTTAAACCTAAAATTAATTTTGTATTTACAAATATTTCCATTTATAACTAATTTTATCAAAAAAAACTTAAATATATATAATTTCAAGGGTTTTCATTCCTTGAGCAAAAGTGATAGAAGAAGTTATAATTGTATTCTAAAAATTTACGAAAGAAAAAATAGAGTTAACTAACTAAATCCATGAACTCAATTTTACAAGTACATTGCACACATTAACTAATTCTAAATATGTCATAAATAGAGTTATAGTACACAAAGATGAATAGCAAAAGAAAAAATCTTTAAGATGCCATGAATTGTTCACTTAATTAGTACTAAGTATATATGCAAATATGCAATTAAGATAGGGAAAATAAGAAATGTTAGAAGTAAGAGAATTACGATTCTTCCTCTTCGTATGTACATGATATATCTTGGTCATAGAGATTACTGATTTCCTTTTAATCAAAAAAGTAGAAAGAAACAAGTACAAAATAGTCTACAGTAAATTAAACAGACTAAAACAGTAGTGTGGAAATATAGTTTTTAAATACTCTGTTATGTTTTCTTTCCATCAAATTTTAGAATCTTTCCCCCATAAAATATTTTCTGGTGAAACACGTCGTTTGATTACCGAGGTTCAATGGTCGAGTATGTTACTTCAGCCACAGTCCAAGATTCTTTGTTTCGCTTTTCCCGTGATGATGAACCAGTCTCAAAAGGATTTCTACGTATTAAATAACCAGGTGGTTTAGGTAGAGCGATCTCCATTGTGTCGCTTGCAAGCATCACAGACACTGATAGCATTGTGGGTCTATCATCAGGACGTTCTTGAACACAAAAGAGACCAATTTGTATGCATCTTTGCACCTCGTGTGGTTGAAATGTTGATGGGTCAAGGATAACCGGATCAATGGTGTCGAGCCCTTTTCCTTCCTTCCAATACCTCCATATCTATATATTAATAACAAAGCCTTAAGTGTTAATTAATCACAACAACAACAAAAAGACGAAAACAATTTGAATGCTTACATTTACATAGTTAATAAGACTCTCTTCGTTCTTTGAGTTCATATAAAAGTCCCTGTTCATTTTTCCACATATAATCTCAAGAACCAAGACTCCGAAACTGAAGACATCTGACTTTGTTGAATAAGTTCCGTTCTCGGCGTATCCCGGAGACATGTAACCGCTGTGTCAAGCCAGAAACATGAAACACAATTGTGAGTTTTTGTAAAGTTGATTTATTTCCAAGGGTAACGAACTAACGATGATGTTGATAGTTCGGTTGCTTACTAACTTCCGACGATCTTTGTGGTGCTAGCTTCTGTCTTATTCTTATCAATGATTTTGCCTATCCCAAAATCCGATATCTTTGGAACCATATCTTTATCAAGTAACACGTTACTCGGTTTTAAGTCTCTGTGGACAATCGGATACCGCGAATCTTGGTGAAGATATAAAAGCCCCCGAGCGATTCCATTAATAATTTGGACCCTCTTCTCCCAGTTTAGTTTACAACTTTGGGTTTCGTCTAAGAAAAAATCACAACCAAAATCAAAATTAGTTTCTTTTCAGTATCCTTGTAACTTTGGAACACACAACTTTTTTAAAATGTGATCCCACTAACCAAATATTAAAGTATCGAGGCTTGAGTTTTCCAGGTATTCATAAATTAGAATCATCTCACCCCCCTCAAAGCAGTAGCCCAGGAGTTGGACAAGGTTTACATGTTGGACACTCGCGATTAGACTTAACTCAGTCTTGAATCCATCAACACCTTGAATTGAAATCTTCAACAGTCTTTTCACAGCTATTTCTTGTCCGTCAAGTAACCTCCCCTGATAAATGTATATATATACATGTATTATGTATTCTGTATTATGTATATTATAAATTACACGGAGTCTTTGCATTGATTATATATGTTAAGAGGTACAATTAAATTATATAGATTATTTATGTTAAGAGGTACCTTGTAAACAATTCCGAAACCACCTTTTCCTATTTTATTTGAATCCGAAAAACCTTGGGTGGCCAAGACAATTGTTTCAAGTTCCATATGCTCAAAATGTAATTCTCCTGAAAATAGGAAAAACAAAAACAAAACAATCTTTCTCAGACAGAAATATAAAATAATTAAGAAAAAAGAGATTATCACAAATACTATACCAATAGGTGCCGCAATTGCTTTTGTTGGCGGCCTCTTTTT
Organism: Camelina sativa; assembly: GCF_030686135.1. NCBI lineage: Eukaryota > Viridiplantae > Streptophyta > Magnoliopsida > Brassicales > Brassicaceae > Camelina > Camelina sativa. The sequence goes on along the minus strand of NC_141886.1, from coordinate 7,722,988 downwards.
TCTTTCCAAACGTAGAACAGTATAACAAAACTTACGATAAGAAAAATGACGAGTCCAACAAAATAATTATTATTATTATTTTTGTAGGTGGTGTTTCCTTCTTTTTTACTGTTTCCTTCTTCACCTAATAAAAACAAGTTAAAAAGTCACAAATTGTGTTTGCCAAAAAAAAAAGTCACAAATTGCAAATTTCCCACATGGCTTGCTTGATGAGTGAAAAAGGGAAGAAAAACAAGTTTTTATTGCAACTTTCTAACCACATCCCAGCTGGACCGTTGCAACAAGTTACTTTTGTTTGCCACATATACTGTATACTGTTATGTTAACGACGAATTTTGTAAAACGTTACGATCCTACAGTATTCATTTTTGAACAATACATCATTTTTATAAGCTTGAGCTAAGTTGCTATATATGCCTAATATTATTTTTAATATCTAATATGACTTGTGTTATCCAACATCCCATATCCATTTTTATTTCTCTTACTATATAGCTATAATGGGTTATGTATGACATTTTAATTAATAGATAGTTTTAAAAATAAGCATCATCGAGAAAATATTAAAGTAGTAAATTTCTTGTATTTTTTTTTTTTAAATAGGAAAATTACCCCGACGAAAAATATTGAAACGGTCCAAAACTTTTACAGTAAGTAAAAAAATTTATTCTTAGCTTGACTAAATTCTCGGTGTCGTATTCAGTGTTTTTTTCAATGATTATTCCTTTTTTAAAAATAAAAAATAGTTTCTAAATTCTCGCTTTCTGTGTCATTTAGCTCCCACGCCTCTCGGCGTCTCGGCTGAAACCCGTGAATCTGCAGCTACAGGTCAATGATGTGTTTATGACGTCACAGAGCTATTAGGCCCACATTTGTTGTACATTTGGTAACATATGAGATATCCTCTTCAGTTCCCCTGATCTTGGGATCCATGTGGACAGTTTCAGTAGTCCGGTAGAAGTCAGTCTCAATATTGAGAAATAACTACCATTTTTATTGCTGAATGAAAACGTGATTTCCTCAGTGCTCACCACGAGATGGTCGGTTCCGTACCTCAAATTTCCAATTGCGTCTATGTCACTCACGCTGTTCCACGGACCAATTCGGAATAATGGCTCACCCTTATTCCGTATGTAGCTCTCAGGAGGCTCACGGACTTCTACTTTATAAATGAAATCGCCAGTTGAAGGATCATCGATGTGTTTCCATGATCGTAATATCCTATCTAGACCCGACGTCTTATCCCAACCCATTTTCATATCGGGGAGTAATGTGTCAGTCGGATAATCAAAGCTTTGCCATAAAAATCCACTTGAGCCGTCGGTTTCAGAGTATCGCAATATCAAGTTGCCGTTGTCAAGAAGCTCTCCTGTCAATACCGACTTCTTTAGACTTTGGCTAGTAGTCCCATTGGTTGACCAAACAGACTTACCGTATTGATCAAGGAGGTGGAGGTTGTTCTTGAAGATTTTGAGTGTTCCGATAGGCTTGGAGAGTGGGTTGTCTCTATTTCCAACCCATACCACTTCATTAGGGAACCTTCGGTACCATATTCCGAGATACCAACGGTTACCTACTACGGCTGGTTTGAAGAAACCAAGCTTGAAAATACTCTTAGGGGATAAGATGGGTCTTTGTATAGATATTTTTAGGGGCATTGAGGATGAAATTCTAGAATTATTTAGGGAGAAACCTTTCTGAAATAGAATGAATAATAATAATAAAACTATCCTCATATTGTTTGTTTGTTTGTTTTTTTTGTCTTCGTAGTTTGGTTCTTTCTTGTTTGAACAACTGCAGTCTTCTTCTTAATTAGTATTTATATATTGTTTGGACAAGATTTTTGGTTCTTTTTTTCCTTCACATTTCTTGACTTTTATTACAAGTTGCATCTAATTTTAAAATTTTCAACGGGACATAAATGAAACCAAAACTCGGAACATGTAAGATTAATTACTCGCAGAGAAAACATATCATATGTTCAATTAGGAAATTAGTTGTTACATAAAACTACGAACATGTGGGATTAACTCCTAACACCAACTTGGCTTCATTTTTCATCATCTAATTACCTAAACTATCGTCGGTGTTTCTTTTCTTTTCTTTTGTTTGTTGTTTATGTCAGTGTGTGTGTTAGGATTTTTGTTTAGATTATCGTTTTGTTTTCAAAGTTTCTCACAAGTCTACCGTAGTCCGTAGTTAAGATTATCCTTCGCTAAGTAAGTTTTTATTTTCCTTCCTTATTAAAACAATTAATAAAGAGATCAATATAATGACTTTTAGTTTATGGTCGATCTTCTTATGTCCCCTATTCATTCTCGCCCAATTTTAAGTGTTCCATAGGCATTATGTATGGGATCACCTAGTATTCTTTCCTTATAAACCAATATATTTTATATAAAACAGTCAAATTATTATAAACATAATATCTAAATAAACGAAGCAAAAAAAAAAAAAAAAAAAAGGCCAGGATTGCAAATGGTGTTGGAATCATTGGTCTTATAATAATTTTCATGTTGATTGGGGGAGGTAATTTACATTATCACATCAATCTAACAAAAGTCTCAATTGTTGTTATGTTTGTGTTTAGCTGTGTGTTTTTATCGTGTACTTGTTTTAACAATACTGATGAACATCTTAAACAATTTTTCAAATTAATTTTAAACGAAAAAAAGAAAGTTACATCTACATTTTTATTGGACGTTTTCTTATACAGATTGCAAATATATTCTATAAAAAATGCATTTAATCTTTTATATTTTAAATATGAGATCAAAGAAAAACTTGTTCATTCAAGAAGCGCAAATGCAAAATGTAACTTTTTTAAACAATCCAAACGGAAATCATTTTTTTTTTGAGTCATCAGGAATGCTAAAGGGACATGCACGGAGTAATGCTTACTGTAAGAGGGTACCAAGCAGGTTAGCGCAACCTGGGATATGTTTGAAAAAAGATGGTAACTCATCGTGCATAGAGTCTTGCATCCATGCTAGATTTTTACAAAGTGCATGTCTACGTCGACCAAACCCAAAGTCAAAAATAAATTGTTACTGCTCCATAATGGCTGATGATTCTAACTGTCCAAAGCAATGTTTTTAAAACCGGACCGGTAACTGAACAGGAAATCTTCTGGATCATGAGTCAATATGGTTCGACCGGGGTCAACCGGGTTCAATTGATTTTGATGATATTTTTATAAATAATAGGTAAGAATATGTTTTCTATTTTTTTTCAATGATTACAACTATGATATAATTGGTTACACCAAATAAAATATTTCAATAATTATAATGTTTTTTTTAAAAGTAATAAACTCAAAGTGTAACAAACTAACCATTACCAATAAAATATTTTTTTTCCATTAGGTACACTAGGAAAAAAATGAACACCAAATTGATTATCAAAACATGCACTGATCAAACATCTTTTATTATAAAAATAATTGGTTTCAATAAAGTTACCTTGATTTTAAAGATTTGTGGTGTGAGTTGTAGAGAATTCAAACTAGAAGGAAAAAAAAACTAGTATGAAAAGTAAAAAGTTCAATTACGGGAATTTTTATTTTAATAAACCCTAGTACTGCTAAGAATAAAACTAGAAAGATAATTAATTGCACTCGTTTTTACAAAAAAAAAGTTAAAACCCGGTTTTATCCGGTTCAAGAGTTCACCGATTTTTGGGTTTTTGACGGGTTGATATGGTTTTTTTAGCCGTTCAATTTTTTTTAGGTTTTGATATTAACCCAATCCGGGTATGCTGCCGGTTCGCAGGTTAACGTGGTTCGACCGCCGATCCAGTCCGGTTTTGAAAACACTGGTCCAAAGTAATACCAAACTTCGCTGTGATTTATTTTCCCCTAAGGACTTTCAAATAAATTCTACTGTCTTAAATCACAAACCTCTCTCCCGAAACAATAAAAGAAGGGAATGAGTATAATATATGTAAGTACACCAGATCCTATGTTTAAATTCAGACTAATTTGTTTCAAACAAATACAATAACCAATTGATTCTTAGTTTCTTACTATACAAATGATGTTAATTTTGCTATTTGTATAGATTCAATATTAACAAAGTATGATTTAGGCAGTTTTTAGACTTTGTTCTTCATTCGTGACTGATTATATCAGGAAAATTTCTACTCGTTATCGAACCGTGTAATGGTTCTAATAATATCTCCATTATAATATTTTAATAATTTATTACTATATTAATTAATTCAAGAAAAGGTAAAGAAATTCATAATTATTTATTTATGAAAATATTAATTTATCGAGTATTCACTTAATTGAGGTTATATATTATACTGAGTCAGTATTATAGATGTACCTTTTTTGAATTTACATAAATTCAATACAATAATAATATTAAGGTTCCTCTCCAGGTGATGTTTTGGGAGTAATACCTAGGCTAGTAATACCTCACTAAAATTGTTTATGTCACTTTATTTTCTTTGCAACAAAAAGGGGTAAAATTCTAGCTAATCAAATTATAAGAATTAATCACATCGGCTCAATATATGACAACTTATTTAATTTTAGATCTTATATGTTATAGTTTGTTTTTTTGTTTTCTCGACAAAAGATAGAGAATAAATATTTGTTCATGTGATACATCTTCTTAGACTTGAGATAGGATATAATTTTCAATTAAATTTTTTTGTGGTTGGTGGAGATTTAGAGTCAGACGAATGAAATATCTGAACTGAAATCGGAATGGAACATCCTTACCATAAACTTCCCACCGAAAATAATTGTCGTTGGAATTAGAAAATAATTGGCTTGTCGATCAGTGTAATAAGTTTGATTTGTGGAAATTCGTAATCAGCTGTAGGTGATTTCTGAAACTCAAGCGGTAAAGAATGTAATCGTGTTGAGTTCAAGCAATTTATGTGTTACCAACAGTTTCATCCTTTTCCAAGATCAATCCACCCCTAAAGTAGAAGATATTGTCTGATAAAAAAATGAAGCGTTTTGGTCATTTTACAAAACTCATCATCATTTTCTGTCATTTGTCTCAATATGTGATGTTGTAAACATAATTCGGGTTTGGAAAAGATAGAGAACATGAGCAGATTTGCATCTATCAAAAGAAGCAGTTTCAGGATGAATCACATGATGATACAACCTTCACGATCAACCTTCTAGATTTTGTCATTAATTTACCACGGTCGAGATATTTAGGATTGTGATGCAATGTTTGATATCTAGTTTTCAAGAAGATGAAATTAAAATAACATGATTTTAGTTACACTTCAAACTTTCTTATATACGCACTTATTGATCTAATATTATGTTTTTAAAATGAAGTTTGTCGTAATAGTTTGGAAATTTCTATTAAACTTAAATAAATTAATTAATCATTTGTAATAAGCTAAAGTAAAAATAATTTTAAAGAAAAATGTATTACACTACTAAACGTTTATCTCTCGCCAAGGGCGATCACAAGGCGACTCTTTTCTTCAACCGTTTTTCATTATTTGCTTCGCTTCGGCCGGCGTTGGCTTCTCCAACGTCGGTCGGCTTAATCTCCCTTTATTTTTCGTTCTGTTTCTTTGTTTCTACATAGTTTAACAATAATCTATCGACATGATTCTCAAGTTTCATAGATCGATATGGAGTTTTCAATGGTTAATTATCCTTCTCTTTTATGGAGTTTTCAATGTCTCTATTTTGCATCAGATTTCTCAAAACCAGATCTGGGATCCGGGAATATCAAATTTTGTGATTGGAGATGATGGAGTGAAGTCATGGCCGGATCACTTAAACAAGAGCCGCTCAATACTCTACTTGACGGTTATGGGTTCTTATCTCTCTGTTTGGAAGCGGTTTACAATTTCAAGTGAGGTTGGTACTCTTTTCTTGCCGATGATGGGTTTGAAGGATGTTATTATTCGTTGTAACAATGCTTTATGTAAAGGCATCGTTTAAGTATATGTGGCGAGGGTATTGGAGTTACATATGGGTGATAGCCAAAGATGAAACTTGCACTAGATTATGGATACATAAGGTGAATCAGATTATGATATCAAGGAGAACAAGATTCAGAATCAAGTCTAACAACATTGAAGTTCTGTTTATTAATCAAGGTTATGCCAAAGGCATTTTGGAGTTTCATCGTGAAGATGATAGTCATTTTCAAGTGTATGAGAGAGGGATGTAAGGGATGTTAGCTGTTTGCCCGTAAGGCTTCCGTTTGGAAAGCTAAGGTCATTTTCACTCTTTCATCGGTTCAATTCCCTATATTTGCGATAACGATTGTATTTGATTTGCTTCTGTATTGTATAAACTCGTTTTGATACCATATACAGTATATTAATTTGCCGTTAAAAAAAAATGTATTACACTAAGAATAAATTAATAGAAATTAGAAAAATAGTAGTGCATGTTTTTTTGCCAGAAATACCTTAAAATAGCATTAAAACAAGTTTTATGGACAATTATAGCACACATTCCATAAATTTCCAAAAATAGCACTATTTTAACACATTTAAAATATTTAAAATCAATTTTTAGAATTTATTTTTTTAGGTTTAGTTTCTCAAATTCATTTTTAGGATATAGTTTTGAGGGATAGAGTTTAGTATTTTGAATTTAGGATTTAATTTTGAATAATTAAGTGATGCTATTTTTGAAATTTTAGAGATGTTGTGCTGAATTTGGAAAAAAAAACTTATTTTGGTGCTATTTTTGAGAATCTCCCTTTTTTTTTTTATCTAGTGTTAGTAAATGTTTATGATTATTTTTGCTACATTTAAATGTTTATGATTATTTTTGCTACATTTATTTTGTGTTTAATTGTATTAACCGATCGAAAAATTAAAATTTCCACTAGAGTCTTTAACCCGAAGAAAAGTGTATTTTTATTTGTTATTGGAGAAAGCCAAATCCTCGTTTTCTCATGGCAGTTGTCGACGGGAACAAAAACTGAACTCCGCTTCTAAGATCTTCGACGGAGAAACTTCAGATCTGATCGGAGATCGATTTCAAATTTCTCCATTCTAATTTCTGTTTCTCGAGAGAGTGAAAAGCGAGAGAGCACAACAAGGAAGGAGAAGAAGAAGAAGAAGAAGGAAACATGGAGGAGTTCTTAGATAAGTTGCCGCAGATGGATCTGATGCGTTCGGAGAAGATGACGCTTGTTCAGCTTATCATCCCTGTTGAGTCCGCTCACCGCTCCATCACTTATCTCGGCGAACTCGGACTCTTGCAGTTTCGCGACGTGAGTGTGTTTTTAAAACTCAGATCCGTCTTCTTCTCTTTACGAATCGATCGAATCTGTTGCTTTTTATGCTCGTAAATTCTCGGTTTAGGTTGATTAGAATTTAGTGAGGAGTGAGGTGTTTGATCTCACAATGTTGATCCGTCTCTATTGTATGCTGATGCGTTACTTCCACCGCGAGTGGACATGCTAGTGATCATCTTTTGAAATTGTTGAATGTTTTATGTGGAACTGGGATGAACTTGGTTCGATTGAATGTTTGGATTTAGGATTAACGGATCTCCCATTGGTGTTGGAAATTGCTATTTCCTCCCCAAGTTTTAGATTAGCTTGTAAATTCGAAGAATCTGACACTCTGTATCTTTGTTTTCTTAACAGCTAAATGCTGATAAAAGTCCCTTTCAGCGGACATTTGCTAATCAGGTATCAACTCAACGTTCTATATAACTCTACTACATTCGAGCACTGTTGTATGGGATTCAATACATATTATTTTCTTCTTTATTCATATTGTGGGACTGGTGGGAAATTTTGGCTAGATTTAGATATATATGGGTCAGTAAAAACTTTGTAGAGACATGGTGATTATTGTATGAGGATTTCGTCGTGAAGAACTTATCTCCATCTGAGTGTCACCAGTAATTTTGTTTCAAAAGTTCCTAAGAGATTTGTTCCTGTACTTTTGAAGTATAATTCGTAGACGTATCTTGTTGTTTGTATTAGATCAACTCCCACACAGGTAGATCTTGATTACCAGGTCATAATTACCCACAGTGAGAAACCGGACTTAATGCTCCATCGTCAAAATATTGGTTCCTTAGTCATATGTTTTCCTTCCATATAGTCTGTACAGTTTGGTTTGAAAGTTCTAGGAGCTTGATATAGCTATATATATGGGCTATGCATTACTTGATTACTGGCCTGAAATATTTCTTCGTGATACAAATTTATCATGACGATACAAAATCCTATAAATCACATTTATAATCGATATCAAGTGATACGTGTTGAAAAATCCTCAGGCACAGAACTTCTTTGCTTATGCAAATTCTTGGGAACTTTTAACAGGTAAAACGGTGTGGTGAGATGTCTAGGAAGCTGCGGTTTTTTAAAGATCAAATTGATAAAGCTGGGCTAAGATGTTCACCACGCCATGAAATAGAACCGGATATTGAACTTGGTGATTTAGAGGTCAGAATTCGATTTTTCAATTCTGTTTTGGTTGATTTGTCTTTTTTTTTATCTATTGTAATGCCAATTTTACCGGGGGATGAGACTTGCTTTTTTATGACACTTATACTTTTCTTTGTATCTTCAATTGCTTTCTCCTGCAGAGACAACTTGCTGATCACGAGCATGAGGTACTGGAAATGAATTCGAACAGTGAAAAGCTTCGGCAGACATATAACGAACTCCTAGAATTCAAAATAGTTCTTCAAAAGGTAGGGAATTTGCCTTTCATTCTCAGAATTTTATATGCAGTAATTGGGAAATGTTTCGTTTTTCTGGTTTTCTCCTCCAAACTACCTGAAATTTTCTGTATTAGTTGACAAGGTTAGCACAGTAGCTGTTCTTTGGTTTTCTTTTAACTTTTACTTGCTAAGGCTTACGCTCATCGTCCTCTGTTTATGCTTGATACATTGCTTTTTTTCTTACTCCTTTTCAGGCAAGTGGTTTCCTGGTCTCAAGTAATGCACATGCAATTGGAGAGGAAACAGAACTACATGAAAGTACCTACTCAAATAACGGTTTTATTGAGACTGCCTCTTTGCTTGAGCAGGTGATTGCATGTTAAAGTTTTCATTTTTCTATTGTTACCTGGAATCTCATTATTTTTACTAAGATAACAGTTATCTTATTTACAGGAAATGAATCCTGGACCCTCTAGTCAATCAGGATTGAGATTTATTAGTGGAATCATTAACAAAGACAAACTTCTTAGATTTGAAAGAATGTTATTTCGTACAACAAGAGGCAATATGCTTTTCAACCAAACACCCTCTGATGAGGAGATCATGGATCCTTCAACATCAGAAATGGTAATATTGATCTCTAAATTTTTAAACAGCATAATTTCTCATCTCCATGATAATCATATACTGTTTCAGTGACATGCGTATTTACTAATTGGTTTTGTTTTGTGCTCGTAGGTGGAGAAAATTGTATTTGTGGTATTCTTTTCTGGGGAACAAGCAAGGACGAAAATATTGAAAATATGTGAAGCATTTGGTGCAAATTGCTATCCTGTCCCTGAGGATACGACAAAGCAGAGGCAGCTTACGAGAGAAGTAAGTTGGATATCCAAAACTTGTTCCTTATTCAGAGAGAGTTATTTCAAGATAGTTCTATGCACTTTTTGTAGAACGATTCTTGTGAGTTGATTTCATCTTGTTCATATGTTTTGTTGCTGATTTTTGTATCCAATCATATGCGACTGTTAGTTTCTCTGTCACCATATGTTATCTCTAGAATACCAATGTCTTATCCTGATCAGCAGTGCCTGTGACTATTAGTTCGAGCATCACACTATGTTGTTCCTGAAATATCAATGTATCTCGTGCATAGGTTTTATCCCGACTCTCGGATTTGGAAGCCACACTAGATGCTGGAACTCGCCATCGGAATAGTGCACTTAATTCTGTTGGTTATAGCTTGACTAATTGGATGACGACGGTAAACATTAACATCTACAATTAGCTTTTTTTTTCTCGTCTGAATTATAAATTTAATTAAGTATATGGATGATTGTATGGTCCATACAGTATGGCACATCCTGATTTTTGCTGCCGTTTTACTGCTAGGTTCGGAGAGAAAAAGCTGTTTATGATACGCTGAATATGCTAAATTTTGATGTAACCAAGAAATGCCTTGTTGGTGAAGGTTGGTGCCCCACATTTGCTAAGACCCAGGTATCTACAACGTTTTTTATCCCTTTTACATACTTGACTATCATTTCCTTGCAAGTGTAATTCATCAACAACTTATGTGCAGATTCATGAGGTCCTGCAGCGAGCCACTTTTGACAGCAATTCACAGGTGGGCGTTATATTTCATGTAATGCAAGCAGTAGAATCACCTCCTACCTATTTCAGAACGAACAAACTTACAAATGCATTCCAGGAGATTATTGATGCTTACGGGTTAGTTCCACTTTTGACCGTTACCTGGTACTATTGTAATGTTCCATGAGAATTAAAAAAACGTCATCATTTAGAATCATGTGTTTGGTCCCGTGCTTCCCTCATGATACATACATGATTTTAGAATATCTGGCTACTTTCTAACAAAGCTGAACTTTCTTCATTCTGTATCTTCTTAATCAACTTATTTGTTTGATTGCATATGCCGCTTTGTTTATGCTGATCACCATTCGATTTATATTTGACTTAATGCTTACTTGACAGTGTTGCGAGATATCAAGAGGCAAACCCTGCAGTTTATTCAGTTGTCACATATCCCTTTTTGTTTGCTGTTATGTTTGGGGATTGGGGTCATGGTCTATGCTTGCTGCTAGGAGCGTTGTATCTTCTTGCTCGTGAAAGAAAGTTGAGTACGCAGGTACGGATGTCACCTAATTTTTGTTGTATTAGTTTGACACCCTATCAGTGACGATATTGGCTTTGAGCATGAGATGTTTACTCCTCAAATTTAATAAAACATCCATAACAATAGAGTTTTGTTTTCTTTCTTGAGTAGCTCATATATAATTTGTACCTGGTTTTGAAGTGAACTTCAGCTTCTGCATTTTTGTGTTCTCAGCTTGTGATGCAATTTTCTGTGCTCTTGGAGGATTTTTGTTTTCCAAATGAGAGATGGTGAATTTTAATTATTTAGAGTTGCTATAGAATATACGGCAAATTGCACTAAGTTTACCGTTTTACACTAGGATAAAAAGAACTGATGTAGTGTGAATATCATTGGCCTTGTGTAAAATTCCAATCTACGTGGTATGATGTTGTGTGTCTATCTTTACCAGAAACTTGGAAGCTTTATGGAGATGCTTTTTGGAGGCCGCTATGTAATCTTACTGATGTCACTATTTTCAATATATTGTGGGCTTATCTACAATGAGTTCTTCTCTGTACCTTTCCACATCTTTGGTGGCTCAGCTTACAAATGCAGAGATACTACTTGTAGGTATGTATTATGTTTGAATCTCTGATGTCTTTAGTAAGGAGTCATGTCGTTTTCTATATTATTATTATTCTATTCGTTGCTGATATGCTTATTGGTTTTTATCCAGCGATGCTTACACGGTTGGTTTGGTCAAGTACCGTGATCCATACCCTTTTGGCGTAGATCCTAGTTGGTATGGAAGTCGCTCCGAACTGCCTTACCTAAACTCTCTTAAGATGAAGATGTCTATTCTGCTGGGAATTGCACAGATGAATCTGGGACTGATATTAAGTTTCTTCAATGCCCGCTTCTTTGGCTCTTCATTGGACATAAGGTTTGTCTTCCTTTTTACTTTATCTTTCGAACCTTCTTTATTCTTTCCTGTACTAAAACCACCGGGACGGCTATTTCTTTGTGATATGTCATCAGGTATCAGTTTATACCTCAGATGATATTTCTTAACAGCCTATTCGGCTACCTTTCACTGCTCATCATCATCAAGTGGTGCACGGGATCTCAAGCAGACTTGTATCATGTAATGATCTACATGTTTCTGAGTCCCACTGAAGAACTTGGAGAAAATGAGTTGTTTTGGGGCCAGCGTCCACTTCAGGCATAATTTTTCCTCCATAAATTTTCTAATATCCAGTGCTACATTGGTTCTTTGTTCCTTCCTTGCTCATCTTGACACTCACACAAGATATACTATATTCCGCAGATTCTGTTATTGCTTTCGGCATTCATCGCGGTCCCATGGATGCTTTTTCCAAAACCCTTTGCCCTCAGGAAAATTCACATGGAGGTAATGCTATCACTGCATCTGTTTCATTCACTAATCAATTTTGGCTCTGGGCTTATCAAAGGGATGAAATTTTTTTCCCCAGAGGTTTCAAGGTCGAACTTACGGGGTTCTTGGTTCTTCTGAGGTGGATCTTGATGTAGAACCAGACTCCGCTAGAGGAGGCCATCACGAAGAAGAGTTTAACTTCAGCGAGATTTTTGTACATCAATTGATTCACTCCATAGAATTTGTTCTAGGTTCAGTTTCTAACACAGCATCTTACCTACGTCTTTGGGCTCTTAGGTAAATTACCAACGTTTCCGCTTTTTTTCAAAAGGTTTAGTTAATCCTTCCTACCTGTTTCTAATATGGTCTTGATACAAATTTTTTAATTTGGCCTTACAGTTTGGCTCATTCGGAATTGTCGACAGTCTTCTATGAGAAAGTTCTTCTTCTTGCCTGGGGGTGAGCAGTAGTTTTAAGTTACATGTTTAAACGTAATATGTCACTGTCATTGATAAAAAAAATTGCTCTTGCAAACAGGTATGAAAACATATTGATCCGGTTAATCGGAGTAGCGGTATTTGCGTTTGCAACAGCGTTTATACTTCTGATGATGGAAACACTAAGTGCATTTCTTCATGCTCTGCGTCTTCACTGGGTTGAATTCATGGGGAAGTTCTTCCATGGAGATGGTTACAAGTTCAAGCCTTTTTCTTTCGCTTTAATCTCAGATGACGATGAATAAAACCGTAAAGTCCTCAGCCATTTGCACATCCCACTTTCCCAAAATCTTCCCCAAAAAATATATATATATATATAGAAGAAAATTGGCTTTTTCCAAAACCCCCAAAACTCATTATACGGTAACTCCTCTGCTTCATCTTTTTTTTTTTTTTTTTTTTAAACTCTTTAACCGAATCCTTCAAATTGGTATTTGTTATGCCGTAGTAGTTAATGTCAGAAGTGGACAAGTTAGATCACTTTTCGAGTGTTTTTCTTTATCACTTTTCGAGTATTTTTCTTTTCTTATTTCGATTTTAATATATATATATATACATACATCCCTGTCATGGAATTTTTGGAGGTTTGAGATATAAATGAAATTTATGGAACCATATGTAGGCAATCATTTTTGGAGGTTTGAGATATAAATGAAATATTTGTAATGATGAGTAATGTGCATAATCTCTCGGCCTGCCATGAATGTGCTTCTCTTAATGGAACAATGGATGATTTTAATTGACTGAGGATGGATACTGGGAGTTTGCTACGAATAATAATAATTTAAGTTATTAAATTGGAAATTCGTGTCAAAGTTTCGTTTGTATGAAGTATGAACGAACAATAAGCAAATCAGAACATCAGATAATGGAATGCTGCTTATTGATGAATGAAACAATGTTCTAAAATAACATAGTTAGTTTTGGCAACAAGCCTTTGGCGCAATGTAACTTCCGGGCTTCCAAAAAAAAAAGGATGAGAAGCGCGACAGAAGGATAGTTGTAAGTTGTAACATCAAACCTTTAGGTGATTTCTTTTTTTAAATGGATAAGTAAATCTCTTAATGAGTTTTAGATAGGATCAAGTCAAAATCTAAAATTTAAGTGATTAAGATATGAATTTATCGCCGTAACAACTACCAAACTCACCCATGTCACAAAACAGGTCCAAGTCGTGGAGACACAGCTCTCTACACAAAGTGTTTCAGTTAAATCCGGACTTGTGTTTGTGTTTTAAACTACAAAAAAAAAACAAAAACAATTAATAAACCGGACTAAACCGGCCTTAGTGTTTGTGTTTAAAAACTATAAACCGAAAACAATTACTAAACCGGACTAACTGTTTTAACTTTTAACCACGACTAAAATTGATAATTTATCCAGTCAAAATTAATAAACCAAATACATCTGAAAAAAAAAAAAAAAAGGTAGAAAACCTAGAAATGTGACATGTTAATGCACTTTCAACGTGAAAAAATAACTTGCCGTCAATGAGAAAAAAAACATTGAACTTGAATAAGATAAATTAGGTATAATAATAAAAATAATGATATTATATAGAGAGAAGAGTATCATTAATTGACAAAATTGAAATTTGACAACCTTTGAAAAAGAAAAAAAAAAAAAACACCAGCCATTGGCGAACAAAGGTTTAGCCACACACACACACACACACAGAGAAAAGAGAAGAGTTTTTTTAAAAACCAGTTTTTTTTTTTTTTTTTTCCGTCTCTTCCTCAAAATCTTCGATTCTCCTCTCTCTCTCAATCTCTTCTTCTTCTTCTTCCGCAAACAACACCGTCGCTTACTTTCTCTCTCTCTCTCGTATCTCACCACCGAATTCTCCAGTTCGCATTTCCTCAAACCCTAACGTACGGATTAGGGTTTTTGTTTCGTTGATTCCAAAGGTACGGACTCACAATTTCCTCCACCAAATTCTCAGTTTTTTTTGTCTTCTTCTCTAAGAGAGTCTCTCGTCGGAATTTGGAGTGGTTAAGGTTTTACATTGCTGTTAATAATCTTTTCAAGGTTTCTCTGAGAGTTGGAACCACAAAAAAAAAAAAAAAAAAAAAAAAAAAATTGTTCCTTTTTTGTGTTTTTGGTTTAGGGATTTTGTTTTCAGACTTATGGACTTAAGAGTCTATAGTTGCTTTAGTTTTCTCTCTTTTTTTTTTTTAATTAATTGGAAAAATTGTGGGTTTTTTATGTTCTGATTCTAATAATTGTTTATTAAATCTTTAATTAGGTAAACGATGAATGAGAAAGGAGAAAAGACTTGTCCTCTCTGTGCTGAGGAAATGGACTTGACTGATCAACATCTTAAACCTTGTAAATGTGGCTATCAGGTTAGATAACAACCTACCCCTTCATATGTGGCTTACCACCAGACGTTGTTTCTTTGTCACTGTTTTAGCCGAATGTGTTTTGTGTTCTTGGTTTATTAGTCTGAAATCATTTCCAGTTTATATGTTTCTTTGAGGGTGTTACTTTCAATGCAATTTGCTATGAGCAGTTTGTTTCTTTTTTGCATATTGTTTTTCAGTTTAAATACCAAATAGTCATGAAAAGAATTTGAGCTTCTGTTTAAACTCTTTAGGACGTATATATTGTTTACACATGCCTCTGTGGAACTGTGTTCTGTTGGAAAGGACCATGATTTGTAATCTTTTTAGATCTTTTTCTTTTAACTGTTTCATCTTGGTTGACCTACATTGGTATCTTGAGAATGCACCCTTTGTTATTATCGATGTTTAAGACTGACATTACCCATTCTTATCTTGTTTACCTGTTCGTTTATGTTTGATTTATTCATTGCGCCACTGTGGTGATATATAATCTATAACCCTTTTTTTTTTTTAATGTAAATACCTGTGCGTTGTGCAGATATGTGTTTGGTGTTGGCATCATATTATAGAGATGGCTGAGAAAGATAAGACAGAGGGTCGCTGTCCTGCATGTCGTACCCCTTATGATAAGGAAAAGATTGTTGGGATGACATTCAACTGTGAAAGGTAGTTCTGAAGCTGAAAGCAAGCCTTTTATTTTTGTTTCTGTTAAAACTGTAAAGAACTTTTCCTCCTTTTTTCTTTTCTAATAATTCACCAGGTTGTTTGCTGAACTTAACAATGACCGGAAAAAGTCACAGAAAGTGAAGTCTAAACCTTCAGAGGGAAAGAAAGATCTAACTGGTGTGAGAGTCATCCAGAGAAATTTGGTTTACGTTATGAGCTTGCCTTTTGATCTGGCAGATGAAGATGTAATTTTAAACAGCCTAACTTATCTCCTTTGCACTCACATTTACTTTGAAAAGAGATCACCTTTTCGTCTCATTAATCTGGTTTTTTATGTATGCAGCTTTTTCAGCGAAGAGAATACTTTGGTCAATATGGAAAAGTCGTTAAAGTAGCAATGTCTCGGACTGCAGCTGGGGCTGTCCAACAATTTCCAAACAATACTTGCAGTGTGTATGTATCCGAATTTCCTTACATATTCTAATAGTGGTATCTAGGATGTACTAAATATTTTTGATTCAATATAGCTAAGCAGAACCTCCTTTCTTTTTGTGGTCTGTTAGACATGTTAAACTTCATTGAACTAACATCATCATTTCTTTTTTCTCCCCAAAACTAAAATTTCCCAGATATATTACTTACTCCAAAGAGGACGAAGCAATTCGATGTATCCGATCAGTACATGGATTTATTTTGGATGGTAGAAATTTGAAGTATGTGATGTTTCCGTTTTTTCAAAATTATTTATGTAGGTTGTGGATTCTGTGGTTCAACTTCTAATATTTTTTGGATGGCATTAGGGCATGTTTTGGGACCATGAAGTATTGTCATGCGTGGTTGAGAAATATGGTAATCAGATATTTTCTTGCATTCGCTCACTAGTTCCCTTTAAATACTTAAATACAAATCCAGTTGTGTTTCATGGATGCCTTTTTGTTTCTGCAGCCTTGCACCAATGCCGAATGCCTTTATTTGCATGAGTTTGGTGCCCAAGAGGATAGTTTCACAAAAGATGAGACCATATCAGTGCACATGAGGTAAATTAACGTCAATTATCTTGATTATGCTTTGCCTTCTCAGTTAAATGAAATAGATTGTGTTTATTTCTTTCGGTAATGCTGGTAGTGGGCTCTGTTGGTGAAGTATAATTTAATTGACCTTAATACATATTTGTAGATGCAGATGTGAACTTGTTCAGTAGCTGGTTTTCTTTTAACTTTCATCTGTTATGAGGCTTGGAAGAGATTTGATATTGCATCAGTCCTTTCTTCTGCTCTATATGTTGTGCTTCGTTGGTGGTTATCTGATTCTCTTGCTGTTTCAATAGGAGAATGGTTCAAGAAATTACTGGTTGGAGAGATAATTCTATGCGGCGCTCAGGGAGCATGTTACCTCCACCAGTTGATGAGTATGTTGATAATGAGTCTAGCACAAAAAAAATTCCAAAAGTTGTTTTGAATGTAAGTTGCTCGCTCTTCCTGAAGCCTCTTGAATTTGTTTCTGCTGTCAGTATATTCATATGCTGTTATACTATATGAGAACTAGATGTGTTTATGTATGATATATTCTGCTTTTGGTTTCTTTCTTTTTCGCCCTTTTCTCCTATGCAGAATGCACATATTGTCGCTAAAAGTTCTCCTCCAAATGACAGCAACAGTCAGTCTGTTACCCTTCCTGCCGGAGCCTTGTGGTACACTGAATTCTTATGATAGTTTTTTTTTTCAATTGGTGTACCTGCTTTGTCTGAGAAACTTCTAACGGTTTTTCAGGGGAATGCATTCTTCAAGCCAGTCTTCAGTACCGAGTACACCATCTTCTAGGGAACCCTTAAGAGAGAAATCTGCTACAGTTCCATCTGCAGTTGCAACAAATCCCTCACAGATGTCTTCATCTTACAGTGATGAATTAAAGAAGCCAGCATTAGAGGATAATCGTACTGCACATGGAAATGCTTTGAAACCTCAAAACCTATTGGATGGTCAAACTGATTTTCCTGAGCTGTCCTTGTCTAATAGGACCCAGATCACTAATAGTAGGGAAGTAGTCTCTGCCAGTGTGGATAATAGTAGAGCTATTAGTGAGCCGTCGGATTGTACAGACTTTCCAGAACATACTTCTCAGCCTTGTAAATCCATGGTGTCTAATGGACACAAAATGACTAACAGAAGAATACAGAGTGTATGCAGCGATGCTGTGTCAGTGGCTGCAAATAGTGTTATAACAACAAGATCTGACAATTCTCATCTCAATCATGCTTCTGTAAAGTTGTCTCATACAGAAGTGTCCCAAGACCATCTACAGCGTTGTGTCAATGAGCCTAGAGAAGTTCAGCCATTACGGAAGTCTGGTAGAACTGACACAAATGAGGTTGTTGTCTTGAGAGCAGAAGTTAATGCAGGTACTGCTTTGACGTCTCAGTTGGTAACAGATCGGTATCCTGAAGCTGAGGATGATATATCATTGTTCAATAGACAAAGACTCAAGGATCCAGAAGTTCAGCCCAGTGGTTTACTACGCACGCTAAATTGTATGCAGCCTTGTTCATCCCAGTATAAGGCTGAGCATGATGAAACCAAGACTGTGTGTGGATCCTCCTATTCTGAAAGCAGAGGAAGTAATGTAGCACCCATCTCACATGGATATACCGAGATGCCACTTAGTAAGCCCAATCATTTGAACGGCAGTCTTGACCATTCTATTATGTTTCCTGACAAAGCAAAGGACACACAGCCAATTGGAAAGTGTTTCGTTGAGTCACAAGAAAATTCTAGGAATGAAATAGATGAAAGAATAATTGCAGATATAATGTCTTTAGATCTTGATGAATACTTAACTTCACCTCATAACTTTGCAAAGCTATATGGGGAAAGTGAAGAAGAGGCCAGATCTCTTAAGCTAGCCAGTTCCAGTAAAGTTGAGGATTGCCAATCCCGGTTTTCTTTTGCAAGGCAAGAGAATTCAAAGGATCAAGCTTTTGCTTCTTATAACTCCTTCAACCAGATCCCACCTGGCAGTGACTTATACCAGAATTCTACAGAACGACAGAGTGCCAATATGGGTATGTTTGGGACGTATAATGGTCTTTCATCCGGTTATCTTAAGGGAATAGATTATGTCACACAAAGGTCCACTCTGCCCTCATCCTATAACCCTACTTGTGAGTGTTGATTTCTCATCCTTCTAACCATTAGCTTCTAGACTTCTATGTAGTTTATATATTCTTATCTCATGTGCGTAATTATGCTGCAACAAACTGTTTATTTCGAGTTGATGGTCGTAAATTTGGATTTTCAAACACTGTCTAGTCCTGATCAAGAAATATTTTTGTGATATCATGTGCTAGTTCAAGCGTATCAGTATGTTAGGTGTTGAAACTGAATCTATTGGCTCTTGTATTTGGCATGTCTCACTGTTTGGAGTTATGTGTTTCTTGGTTACGGAAATATTATGCTTCCCGGATATTTTCTTAGGCACGTCTTACAAGCATGTCCGCCAGAGTGCCTACAAATTATTGGGATTGATGCATTGTGTAATCTTAATCAATCCTTTGTTTTTGTCTTGTAGCTGTTCCAAGAAGTCCGGTTTCAGCACCACCTGGATTTTCAGTTCCAAGTCGGCCTCCTCCTCCAGGCTTCTCCTCAAATGGGAGAGAACATCAGATTTTTGATGGTATTTCAGGTTAGTTTATAGTTCTATAAAGTCGATTGGGTTCTTATGATGTATCACATATGTTGGTGCTAGATAAGTTGGAACTTTTGTTCTCTTTATTTGTAGGAAATCATCGGTTTGCTGATTCAGCATCACTAGGTAATCCATATCAGCAGTCACTACCAATTGAAAATGTTCAATTTGTGGATCCTGCTATTTTGGCCGTTGGTCAAGGCTTTGAGAATGGAAGCCTAGATTACAGATCAAACTTTCAAGGAAACGCAAACATGTTTGGAAACGCGGCAAAGCTCCAACAACACCAACAAGCGGTAATGCAGAGTCCTTTATCTACACATCAAAACTGTCGATTTACTGATTCACTGGGAATGGCACCAAGGCTTATAGTTCAATCTCAAGGCAATAACATACTGTCTAGAAACCTGGCCTTGCCTAATCTTAATGGTCACTGGGATGGGTTGATGATGAGTAATGAGATCCAAACTCGAAACAGACTCCAAAACGAGAAACTTGTTGGGTCAGCAAATTGGATCCCCGGTTACAATGGGACGTTCAGGATTTGAACACCATTTGTCAGAATCAGTGAGCTTCTTGGTCTGCCTTTGGTCTGTGACTGATAACCATCATCAGTCTGGTCCCTTGAATCCTCTTCTGGTTACTTAGAAAGGTGGTTGTAAAAAAAGCTCTAGGAAGGTTTTTATTGGTTTATGAATTTTATAACATTTCCTTTTGGTTTTAAAATGTCAAATATGGATTTTTAGAAGGTTTCATAAGATTTTGTCTTTCTCTCAAAATTTGCATATCAAAACCAAACTAATTAGTCGACTAGTTAACATGGATCATGCCAAAACAGTTAAGATAAACACTTATTAAATAACACTAAATGTGCTTTTGTGTTCTGGCAAAACATATGAATTAGTAAACAAAGTGAGATGGTTTGTTTTTTTCTTAGTATTCTATTACCCCAACAAAATCCTATATTAGTTTAATGCAAGATATTTTATAAATTTGCAAGAGACATCTCCCCTTTGATTCGATTACACAATAAATAACAATTTGTTTTTAAGGATTGGACCCATTATGTTTTTCACAATCGTCTCACGTTGTCTCATTTTGTGCCACTAAAAAACTACAATTGTTTATATTTAGGATTCTTCCGACAATGTAGGTCATCATTCGTATTTATTTTCCTTTTATGCATTTGTTGCCTTTGTTCCTCCTGCTGACTACCTTATATACCCTACGCAATTTCATACTAGTACATGCTTAATAATAAATCTCCCATCGATGTATATTTAGTACCCGGTCTGCTCAGAAATTGGTCATTTACTCATCGTATTTAATTTGATAGAAACTATTCCTTATCTTTTTTATTTTTGCTTCCCCAATTTGCTTGAGCGTAGAAAACGTTGTTACAATCTGTGCTTTCAGATTTTGTCGTGTCCACAATTCACGCCCTTCTATAGTTTGGATGGATTCTTCTTACTATAGTACTTTTGTATTACCCTCATTTAGTCATTTAAGGTTTATGTGCTTTAACTTTTCATGGATAGTGCTACCATCTATTGGATTTATTTTTATAATCCTAGTTAGAGTACTAGGTTAAAAAAAATCGCATTCCGCTTCAAATTATCGAGATATTAATAAGATAAGATCTAAATTTTTTTTTTAATTAGATTTAAAAGACCGTAAAATATAAAATAAAAATTTTGGTATTACACGATTTAACCATATTTTTCTCCATTTCAAATTAGTTATCGTTCAAGGTTTTTCACACATATTAAAAAGTACTCTGTATTTAATTTTTCTATTTATCATAGTTAGTGTATTTTATTATTTGATATCATCAATTAATAATAAGTTAAAAGAATATAAATAAAATTGAAAAACCTGTAAAAAAAACTTTATTAGAAACATAAAACACGAAATATACAACATCAAGATGTCAAATCATTTTATCGGATATTAAATTAAACCATTAAACTTTGGTTCATTCTTAATTGAGCTAGCCCAAATATAGCCAAACAAACACAATAGAGTAGTGATCTTCTTAAGAAAATTAGCGACAGACTAATCCTTTTAATGTGAATGTCAGTATGTGACTCCACATGCACATCATAAGAACAATTCTTTGTTCGATCAATGGTCAAGTTAAGATAGTGGTATTCCTGTTTTATTCTAAAAGAAGGATAATAATATTGTTTAAAGAAACATGTGAGTTTTTAGATTTACTGATAAAGGCATAGGATACGAGTCATAGCCTCTCATAGGAAAGGACCATTTTTGGAATAATAATTTAGTTTCTTAAGACATCACATCTTTTTTCTTTTCTTTTTTTTATAACCAAAGACATCACATCTTACTGAATGAATATCATTTTACATTACCCCGAACGGTAGATAGACTTAGAGATTTGATTTGACAGAACAGGAGGGATTGGGAATCTCTCTCTTATTTTGCTTTCAGCTTGACAATTGGTATAACAACTATCACAACAAAATATCTTCAAATTTTTGTTGACTAATACAAATATATCCTTTAAAAAAAAATTATTTAGAACGTTTGGCAATATTTTTTTTAATCAAAAAGACTATCTTCTTTTGGGCTTAGGACCTTCTTTCTCTGGTAATGTCTTTCACTAGGTTAGAGAATAGAACTTTCGACTGGACAACATTTCTCTTTTTGCCGCTTTCACCCTGATTATCATTCTTTGTTGGCCTTTTAGCTTGATTTCGATCTTGTTTTTAGGGTTTGTTCAAAGTTCATCTGCAAAGTTTGGTTTTCTTTATTTGAGTTGCAAAGATGTCTTCCGTTATGGATAAAGCTTTGATGGCTATGTCATTAGAGGAAGTTGTAGAAGAAGTGTCGTTCGAAATACCAGATCTGCCAGAATTTCTATCAGTGGAAACAAATTCTTTGAGTTTGATTGGGCGTACGTTAAATCCTCCGTGTCAACCGATGAAGAATTTGATTAGAGATATGCCAAGGAAGTGGCAAAAACCGGGAAGAATGAGAGGAGTTGCTTTATCAAATGAAAGATTCCAATTCATCTTCGACTCTGAACACGATCTGTTGGAGATTTTAGCAAAGGGAGCCCATACGTACAATGATTGGTCTATAGCAGTAGATAGATGGTACGAGAATCCGCCGGCGAACTATCTTCAGAGAATGCCAATTTGGGTTCAAATCTGGAACATCCCGGTCAATTATTACACGACGACAGCTATTACTGCTTTGGGAGAGCTGATAGGAGAAGTTAAGGAAGTAGCTTTTGATCCAGAGAAATCTCAAATTCAGGAGTTTGTTAGAGTCAAGGTTCTGTTCGATGTTTCACGCCCGCTCAGAAGATCAAAGGAACTAACTTTGCCGCGGGGAGGATCTACGGTGATAAGGTTCCAATATGAGAGAGTTCAGAAACGTTGTTTTGAATGTCAAAGACTCACCCATGATAAAGATGTTTGCCCTTTTCTGATTCGTAAGTTGGATCAGGAAGCATAACTGAAATAGGCTGGAAAGGGTCCTGTAAAGATTCCAAAAGCTTTGTTTTTAAAGGAATTTGATCCTTTGTATGGGATTTTGAGAGAAGATCATGTAGGGATTGATCCCTCTACAGGAAGACAAAGGATTCCCAATGATGTGCTGGAAGGGATGAGACAGTATTTAATTGCGAATAATAATGAGGATAGACAGGTCAAAGTTGATCGTATCAGAAAATATGTGAGAGAAGTAGAAAAAGATCCGATAGCAAAGAAGACAGTCCTGAGATCGGAGCCTCCTCCCGTGGTTCATTTAGATTTTAAGAAGGATAAGGGATTAGTTTTCAGCTATGAAGGGATGGAGAGTGTTGCACAGAGAGAAAGGGGTATGGACTTGGACTCCCAGGTGTTCTCAGTGCCAGGTCAGAATAGTGAGGTCAGCAGAGGTATTGGCTTGAGTGGTTTCCAGCAGGATCCAGATTCTTTTGGTGACTTCTTGGCGTTGTCTCAACCTTTTCAGGACAGAGTTACGGGTTTTAGGACTGGCTTCAGTGAAGCTGGTTCTTCCGGCCCTAAACCAAAAAAAGGTAAATCAAGGAGTAGACCTCCAACTCGCCTCAGAAAACCAAAAACCAAGGATAACACTCAACCAGGAGTTTCCCAACAGCCTCAGTTGGATCTAACTCGGTATGCGAATGAAAAGAGGAAAGCAGATGGTGGAGGAACAAGCACTACAAAATTGTTAAAGCTTAATCCTCCTAGGGTGATCCCAAAGGGGGGATCGCCCAAAGCGTAATGAGTATATTGAGCTGGAATTGCCAAGGCTTGGGACGGTCTCAAGACTTGGTGATTCCTCGTCTCAAGGATTTGCGTAAAAAGCATTTTCCTGAGATTCTGTTCTTGATGGAGATTATGCATTGTCGAGACAAGTTGGTAGATTTACAGTGTATATTGGGTTATGACAGACTCCTCACAGTGGATCCTATAGGTAAATGTGGTGGTTTGGCCCTCATGTGGAAAAGCAGTGTACAGTTAAATATTTTGTATGAAGATAAAAATATTATAGATGCTCAAGTACAGTTTGGGGCATCAAATTTCTTTCTTTCCTGTGTATATGGGGATCCGGATTATAGTAGTAGTAGGACGGTGTGGGAAAGGCTGAGTAGGTTTGGAGTGGGTCGAAGGGACAGATGGTGCATGATAGGGGACTTCAATACTATTTTGCATAATGGGGAAAAGATTGGAGGCCCTAGAAGAGGAGATAATACCTTCAAACCTTTTGCTGAGATGCTTGAAGCGTGTGGTATGGGGGAAATGGCTAGTAGTGGAAATAAGTATACTTGGGGAGGTAGAAGAGGGGATCACTGGATTCAGAGCAGATTGGACAGGGCTTTTGGAAATAAAGACTGGTTCCTTAGTTTTCCAACGGCTAATCAAACTTTTATGGATTTGAGAGGCTCAGATCATCGCCCAGTTTTGGTTAAGTTGATGGAGTCTCAAGAGAAGTATAGGGGCCAGTTTCGATTTGACAGGAGGTTTCTGAATAACAAAGCGGTTAAGAAAGCCATTGAAAAGGCTTGGAAGCCAGGTTTAAATGGAGAAGGTGTTTTAGTGTCGCAAAAGCTCAGAGATTGCAGAAAAGCTTTAAGTGCTTGGAAAAAGGAAAATTATGTGAATTCCATAGACAAGATACACCAGTGTGAGATGGCTTTGGAGAGAGTTCAATCAGAAAGATGGCCAAACTTGCATCAGGTACACATCCTCAAACGAGAACTTGCAAAAGCTTATAGAGCAGAGGAGAAATATTGGAGACTACGCAGTCGACACAAATGGCTGAGAGCGGGCAATAGAAATTCGAAATATTTAGTGAAGGGGAACAGAGCTAGAAAAAGAATTGATCAGTTGAAAGATGCTCAAGGGGTCCTTAAAAGATTTGAAGCTGCAAAGGGAGACGTGGCAGTAGATTATTTTAATAATCTTTTCAAGTCCTCTAATCCCCAGAGTTTCCAGGTGTGGTTTGATGAGTTTCCTTCAACAGTGTCGACTGAGATGAATGATAAACTGATAGCTACCGTGTCATCAGTTGAGATCAGAGAAGCAGTATTTTCCATTGATGCCTCAAAGGCTCCGGGTCCAGATGGTATGTTCGCCTTGTTCTTCCAGAAGAATTGGCAGATAGTGGGTAAAGAGTTTACACAAGAGATCAAAAGGTTTTTTGAAACGGGAAGATTTCCGGCAGAGTGGAATTATACTCACATGTGTTTGATCCCAAAAGTTCATCATCCGAATGAAATGAGTGATCCAAGACCAATAAGCTTATGTTCGGTACTATACAAGACTATCTCAAAGATCTTGGTGAACAGGATGCAAGAGATTCTCCCGCACATAGTTTCAATCAATCAGTCCGCTTTTGTGTCAGAGAGGTTAATAACGGATAACATCCTAGTGGCTCATGAATCAGTTCATTGTCTAAAGGTGAATTCAGAGATTTCCTCACAGTTTATGGCGGTGAAGACACACATGTCTAAAGTGTACGATAGACTGGAGTGGAGCTATTTGAGGGCAATGTTGACAGCGATGGGGTTTCATGTAAGGTGGATAGATTGGATAATGAAGTGTGTGACGACAGTTACCTTTTCTGTGCTTATCAACGATCAACCATTTGGTATGATCCATCCGCAGTGAGGTTTAAGGCAAGGGGACCCGCTTTCGCCATTCCTCTTTGTCTGTTGTACTGAGGGTTTGACTCATCTCTTAAACAAGGGACAAAGAGAAGAAAAGATCTAAGGAATCAGATTTATCGAGGAAGATCCGGAGGTCCATCATTTGCTATTCGCGGATGACAGTTTATTCATGTGCAAAGCAGATTTGGTTCAGGCAGGCTTTCTCATGGTGACGTTGAGAAAGTATGGAGCGGCTACAGGGCAGTCAATAAATTTGAATAAATCGTCAATCACCTTTGGATCCAAAGTCTGCCCTATGACCAAGAAAAGTATTCAAGAAAAGATGGGAATTCTGAAAGAAGGTGGTGCTGGTACGTATTTAGGACTCCCAGAATGCTTTAGCGGATTAAAGATCAAACTGATGAACTATCTAAGGGATAGAGTTAAGTCAAAGACCTCGGGTTGGTTCTCAAAGCTCTTATCGCAAGCGGGGAAGGAGGTGTTACTTAAATCGGTGGCTCTTTCAATGCCGGTGTTCGGTATGTCCTGCTTCAAACTACCCAAGAAAACTTGTGAAAACATAACTAGTGTTATGGCAGAGTTTTGGTGGAGTATTGCAGAACAAGCAAAGAAGATACATTGGCTCGGTTGGGAAAAGATGTGCCTTCCAAAAGATAGAGGGGGAATGGGATTCAGAGATGTCCATACCTTTAACCAGGCTCTGTTGGCTAAACAAGCTTGGAGACTACTGCAGGTATTTTCCGAATACAGAATTTTTAAATGCAACATTGGGAGCAAGACCATCTTTTGCGTGGAGAAGTATTTTGTTTGGAGAGATCTTTTGGTACAAGGTTTAACTAAAAATATTGGGAATGGGAAAACATTCAGAGTTTGGTTAGATAGTTGGGTTGATGATGATGGATTGAGGCCCCCTTGGAGAAGAAACAATTTCTTTAACCCGGATCTCAGAATCTCTGAATTGATAGACAGGGATACTCGAACATGGGATGCAGAAGCTCTGGCCTATCATTTTCTACAGCTTGATATTGAGAGAATCAAAAGGATAAAACCAGTCCCTGAGATAGAGGGTTTCTATACTTGGAAGTACAACAAAAGTGGAGACTTCTCGGTTAAGTCTGTGTATTGGTTGGCTTCTCAATCTTTAAACCCATCGATAAGAGAGGAAGCAAATGTGCAGCCTTCAACAAACCCATTAAAAGAGCAAGTATGGGGAATACAGACGGACCCGAAGATTAAGGTCTTTCTTTGGAAGGTGATGTGTGGTGCTCTACCGGTCGCAGACGCTCTTTGTGGGAAAGGGTTGAGGATTGAAAACTCTTGTCAAACCTGTGGTGGAGAAGAAGAAACGATCAATCATGTTTTATTTTCTTGTTCTTTATCTCGTCAGTTGTAGGCGTTATCGGGGATCCCATCCCCAGAGCTAGGGTTTCACAATGGGTCGGTTTTTTCAAATATTCAATACTTCTTACTGAATATGAAGAACTCTCGGTGGCCGCAGGAGTTAAAAAAAACGTTCCCTTGGATGATGTGGAGAATCTGGAAGAATCGAAATCTGGTGGCTTTTGAAGGAACAAATTTCTCTCCGCTGGAAACGATCACTAAAAGTAAGGAAGACTGGAAGAAGTGGATTGACGCTCAACAGGAATCAGATGAGGAGGAAGAAGTTGAAGCTCGTGGGGAAGGGGAAGTCCCAAGAGAAAGAGAACCGAGACAAATTTCAAAGAAACCAGGGTGGAAAAGACCGACAAGAGATTGGCTAAAATGTAATATAGGACTCTCTTGGTCGGCTAGAAATCGTTTGTTGGGTTGTGCGTGGGTCCTAAGGGACCACGATGGAAGGGTGTTGTTGCATAGTAGAAGAGCTATGGCAGTGGTCCAGGATAAGCAAGAAACTCAGCTTAAAGGGCTATTGTGGGCTATGGAAAGTATGAGAAGACATCAGATAGAGAATGTAGTTTTTGGATTGCAGGATCAGTTTTTGGTAAAGGTGGTTACAAAGCCTGCATTATGGCCTTCATTTCGATACCAATCAAATGAGGTTAGCAGACTGAGGGAAGGTTTCAAGGATAGTAAATTCTTTTTGGAAAACTCATTTTCAAACAGAGGAGCACTTATGATAGCACAAAGTGTCACTCAAGATTGTAGACTCCAATCGTATGTGACGATTGGGCAACCGGAGTGGTTGAGGTACTTATTTGCTGAAGACACAAGACTATCCTCCGTTTGAACTTAAGTTTTAAATGGCTGGAGTAGGATTAGCCATTATTTTGGTATAGGTAGAAATTGATGTTTAACTGTGTTTGTTTGTAGAAACAGAGAGGACTGTTTGGATACAATGCAGGGTGTATTGTTGGTCTTAAGGGTGTAGATGTTTTTTTAAAAAGGGAAGTTATAACCTATATTATCAATATAAAACCAGTTGACAAAAAAAAGAACGTTTGGCAATAGTTTCTTCTCCTATTCTCGATGTTACATTAGAGCATGTCCATCATTTTCTTATGAGATGAGTTTCTCAATATATTTTATTTTAATAATTTTAATATAATATGATAATTTATTTAAAGATTAAATTAGGAAAAAAATTTCAACTATTAGCCATTTGAAACGGTTCTATAGACTTTCAATTAAGAATCGTTTCTAACCTCTCTCTTAATTTTTTTTCACTTTCTCTCTTCTTTTATTATTAATTATTTATTTTTAATGAATGAGAATCTGTGTGAGAATCGATAGGTACAGATGGTATTAGTTCTGTTTCGTAACAAAAATTAGTAATAAAATGTTATAGCAGATAAAAAAATAGTAAACGATAATAGAATAGTTAAAAACAATACAAAATAAAATATAAAAATGATACAAAAAAAGAAAGTTAAAAATAATATGTTAATATAAAATCGGTTATTGATATTCTTTTTGGTTTACAGAAAAATGTCATTTTAAAACAAACAAAAAGTAATGGTTAAAGTGATACAGTTACCAATCATAAATCATTAATTTCCTTTGTTGTTTTTTTGTGTCAACATTTTTTATGTGGTGTTTTCAACATTTTGCTTTATAATTATTTTTAAAAATAAATATTGTTCAATTTAATAATATAACTATATAAAATATATAAAGCATTAAGCATCCAATCCATCTTTGTTAAAAAAAACCCTAGTGCCGCTCTAAGAGAGAGAGAGGAAGAGTCGCCGCCGTTCGCTCCACCTCTCTGGTTGCCCTTCTGGCGACGGAGAGGGCTCCGTCTGTTAGTTTTCTCTTTGTAGTTCTTTCCTGTTTTTCCCGCTCCTTGTTATCCTCTCGTCGTTGGTTGGGTGTTTCTCGATGTGGTGGCTCCGGCAATATCTCGGCGCGTGAAGCGAAGCTCCGTCGGGTGGTGGTTGCTGGTGAAGGCTTTGGTGCAGGCGTTGAAGGACAGTGTCGAATCTTTGGTCAGATCCAGCGGATCTGGATTGGCGATTTCGCTTGCCGTTTTGTCTCCGGCGGTTTGTTGGCTTCGGTGAGCAATGAGGGGCGAAGCTTCTCTTTGAGAGCTTCAGCGGTCGGGTTTGGGGTTTCTCTTCAGACCTTAACCCTCATTCCAACCACGGCGGTGTCTTGAAGCAAGGAGCGGTGTCAGTCCACGGTGGTGTCGTTTGGTTTCAGTCCGACCAAGGTGTGCCTCGAAACTCGGCGGATGTGACGTAGCTCTTAGAATTTGCACTGTGAGGTGATGATATGCTAATTTGTGCCTCAAGTTTTAATCTTTAGATGATTAGCATTCTGGTTATTATATGATTAGTTCGGAGAAGCATCTTTTTTGCCGGTTTTGTTTCACGACTCTTAGTCGGTTTCAGTCGGATATATTGTCCGTTTTAGGTTTAGGACCGGAACAGTGAAAACTAGAGAGACCAAGCTCTTTTGTTGATGAGCCTTTGGATGTTGAAGCTTTGGGACAAGTTCTTCATGTCTATCAAGAGGTTCTCATAGCTGGGATTTGATTTTTTTCAGTATTAGTTTTGGCCTTCTCTGTGTTAGTATTTGTTTTCGTGTCGTTAGGTTAATTTAGGTGGTTTAAGAGATGATTTCATTCTGAGTCGTGGAGTGTTATCTATCTCACTGTGGTTTAAAAATGCAATGGTTATCGATTGGGTAGCGTTGGATCCGCCTAGTGTTCCAGGGTTGTACTTGATCAACCATTGCATTTGTTTTTGGTTCAAGTTTATAGAGGTGAAAGTAAGTATCTTTGATTTAGTTGTAACTCTTTGATTAATGATAAGTTGATGTTGAGCCAAAACCAAAAAAAAACAAAAAAAGCATCCAATCCATCCCAATCTATTCCAAAAGTTTTAACCATATGACTCCTCCAAACAGTTAAGTACTGTATTCCACACGTGACTATAAGAATAGGTTACTTATATTATATTTGGCTCTATATCCGGAATACACACACAAATAGGAATGTAGTGTTTTTGCCAAATCGTTTCGAGTTCCGAAGAGGCAGCCAAAATTGTCACATCCTTGTATTATCCTATCACTATCTCTCTTTACTGTTCTTTTCAACAGTGTTATTAAATTATATATGTCTATATCAAACCCCACATTAAACGACAAAATCCTCATCATCATATTTTTTAGTACAGTATACCTTTATTCACAAATTGTACCTTCCAAGTTTCAAGAGTCCTCTTACTAAGAAACACATTTTTTCACATAAACAATAATGACCTTTCATATTACCACAAAACACACACATTTCTCTCCCCCATTAAAAAAAAAAAACCAAATTTTTTTCACTAAATTTGGAAAAAAAAAATCAGATCACTGTATGTAAAAATCTACCCAAATGACAAATTAAGGGGACTAAACTATAGTAGAGGCTAAAAACTCTCTCATATGTCCCCTCCTTTGTAAGTTAAGGTTGTGGATAAAAATAACCACGCGTCGCATTGTCATTGGGAGGTTGTGGCCGGAAATGTGAGAATCCTGATGATGCTGCTGCAACTGAGAACAATGGTGGTGGTGGTGGTTGTGGTCCAGGAGGCTGCTGTTGCACCGTGCTTGTTTGCCCCGGTCTCTGCCATCCCCAGTTACTCATCATCCCTTCAGCTTCACATCTCTTTTCTGTTGCTCTTCCCTGGAAATAAAAAACATAACAACATTATCTCATTGTCTCTGTTTGTTGCAATTGTGTTGTGTTTATTTCACCTGAGAGATTCTATATCTTTTTACCTCAACGGGATTATTATAACTCGGGCATGCTCCGTTCCAGTAAACCCGATGGTCCGAGGATCCATACGGAATAGGTGTATTCACAGGCTTTCCCATAAACTCGTTATCCATCTACAGGTTGTTTTAAAGACACAATTAGTAACATTTTGAAACACACTGATTCATTAGTAGAGATTGATATTTTGAAGTTTTTACCCTCAAGCTAACTCCACGCTGTGTTTCATAAGTATTAGAAGGGAAGTGAAAGAGCCTCCCATTTTGCTTCGGTGCATTTCCAGGAGAAAGAGACATTCCCAAGTTGAGATCGAGTTTCTCATGGCCACCTTCATATAGATTAAAACAATCAGAATCAGAACCGTTTTTATATGTTGAAATGAAAGTTCTTTCATACGAAACTGATTACCTTCGTTATTGACCTGGGAGTTAATCTCATTTTGGTATGAACTCATCTCAAAGTTTGTGACCGCTTCCCTACCATTGGTGTTGATTGCAGCCTTGTCATAAGCCCTGTTTCCAAGAAATTGTGTTCAGTAAGAGAGTTTACTCATCATGTTGGAGGATTTTGAAAACAAAAGGAAAGGTCTCTTTCTAAGAGGTTTTCTGGCAAACAAGGTAAGATTCAAGATCATTTTAAGGACCTTGCAGCTTCTACTTCGCTGTCGAACAGCCCAAGGTATATATACCTGCAATTCAAGCATCTTAAAATCACCATTGCTAAGCATTCAGCTTAACTTTTTTTTGAGGTTCATTACTCATTTCTCTAGTCTCATTTTTCAAAGACAAAACACTTATATATCCATCCCCTTTTTCTAAATTATTGAAAGCATATCAAAAAGACAAAAAAAAAAAAAAAAAAAAAAGCTGCTCACTTTTTACCAAGAAACTGACCCATCCTAGCTTCCCATCTCCCACATTTATGTAATGTAACCCCTCGATACTTCGAACTCCCCCGCGAGAACCCCGTGCTCTGACGACGTAGTATATGCACAAACTCTTCCTTACTCAAGTTTTGTACCTACATAAAAAGTTAAAACAAAGTTAAACCAAACAAAACCTTTGCAATATATATTCAAAAAACTTATAGTATCTACAAAAACCTGTTTCATATCTTCCTCATAATCACCAAGAGTAAAGTTGATATCAGCATCAACACCTCTAAATTTGATCGCAGCTCGATCATAAGCTCTGCAAATTACAACAACATTCATCAAAATAAAAACCCGAAACAAAGCTGATGAGATGAACAAACACAATCCAAAAAATATACCTAGCTGCAGCATGAGCAGTATCGAAACCACCTACGTTGAATCCAAGAAACAAAGTTAAAGAAATAATCAAATCTTGAATCTATCAAGAAACCATTTTATAACTGAAACATGTCTCTAGTAGTTACCTAAATAGACTTGTTTGCCACAATCCCAAATATGAGATTCCCAACGACCAGTTCTTCTATAGAAAGTGACTCCTCTATACTGTGAACTTCTCGACCTTGGTCCTCTCCTACTCTTCTTCACCTGTGCCGGAACCGGCGCCGGAGTCGGTACCGGAACCGGAACCGGAGCCGCTAATTTCGTTTCTCCGTCGAAAGAAAGATCAATCCAGCTTCTAGAGCTCGATCCTTGGAAATCTCGCAGATGTCCACAGTCTCCGGTCACCGGAAAAAACTCCTTAGTAGTAGTAACTCCGGCGACGGGGGTTCCGACTTTTAAAATATCGAAACTGAGAGTGAAGCCTCGAGTATTAGAGCAGGAGTCTTCGTCTCCGTCGGCATTGATAACGGAGGACGTCGATGTACCGGACTCCTCTAAACGATTCCCGGCGGAACCGTCTGATGTTTGCCGATCTAAGTACGAGTCACCACCGTACTGAGTCGAATCAGGTGAATCGGCGTCGAGGTTAAGATCCAACATCGTGTGAAAGTCACAAATCACAAAGCTCGAGATGATCGGAGTTCGTTTTGAGGAAGAAGAAGAAGAAGGAAGATTTTTTTAAAGGTTTTTTTAGCGGTAAAGCGTCATTGAAACTGAGGGTAAAAGTTTAGGAAACAAGGCGGAGGAGAGAAGTTTCGTCGCCGGAAAAAGTTACCGCCGGCGAGAGACAGTTTTAGTTTAGTTTAATTAGAGAAGGAGAAGATAGAAGAAGGAGACGTGTGAGGGAACATTTCAGACCCATTTTTAGAGGACCAATCTTTTTATTTATAATATACTAAACATTTTTTTTATTTTCTCTTTCTGTAACTATAATTTGTATTATAATAATAATATTAAAACTTTATAATAAGAAAAATTAACATAATGTTGTTGGTCCTTTTTTGGCAGTGGTTTACAGGCTGAACAGGTTTCCGGTTTTTCTCTCTTTTTTAGTTTTTTGGTTTGGGTTTGAAAATCCGGTTTAGGACTGCTTTTGGTCAATGCTTTGGTTTATGACCTTGACGTCAAAAAAAATAGTTTTGCCAATAATTACATAGGTGACATTTCCATACATCCAATAAAAAAAACATCAACTTTTTCTTTTAAGTTTCGAACAAAACAAGAGTAATGATCAATGTAATAACTAGTCTCTCTATCTCACATAATTTGATTTTTAGGTATATTTTACACATATTAAGACAAAAAAATATAATCAATTTATTATTTACTTTTTCTTTCAATTGGGTAAAGTTGTACGTTTTCTTCTTTCTCACCTTTCTTATCTCTCCTATTTTTCCACTTTTTACTTAAATAAATAATTAAATATATATATATATATTAAAAATTTGAAAACATCAATTTTTTAGGAATAAAGAAAATTCCCTAAAACATCAGACTATCAAAGACGAGAGAGAGAGTATTGTTTTTCTCTTTCCATGCTTGTTATGAATATGTATACTGTATTGATATTTTGTATTAATGTGATTTTGTTGCTCATTTTATGGTAGAAAAATTAAGTTGCTTCATTTGGGTTTTGAGGGTGACATGGTGTTTGAAAGCATGGTAAAGGTGCTCGGAGATATAAGAGTGTGCGTACCATTTTGGCTTGGTGGATATGGTCCAACTATGCCGTTAGAGGATGGCACTGATCGGGTCTATATGATGATTGGACTGATATTGTTGTAGAATTGTGGGTGATGAGTACGACTCGAGCTGGACTTTGGCTGCTTCCATGATCATTGATCATGCATAGCTTCGTGAAGCTGAGGAATGGTGTTTGATGATACTGATGATGTTGTCAAAATTTCCCTAAAAAATTGTCGATTAATATTGGTAACTAGTAGTATTTTCTAAAAACTAAACCTCAAAAATTTAGTGTAAAAGTATTAAATCCTTGGTAACCACTAAACCAAATTAAGAGTATTACTATTACCCCCATTAACCACAATACCACATATCAAGATCGAGAAATGAGATGTAGATATTTAGGGTATAGGTTTAAAAGAATAAATCTAAAACATACGATTGTAAAGCTCTCTCTCTCGGACGGCATTTACTAACGGCTCGATCGCATTGGTCAACAAGGTGGGTTAGATGATCCAACGGCTGGGATTGACTCAAAAGATAAAGAGTATTTGTCTTAACGCTAATCTAATAAAAAAGCATTAAGCTTCTTCACATTATCCAGATTATCCCTAATTTTCATACGAGCATGAGTAACACGTGAGACTCTCGTTTTAACCAACTTGTGTTTAGTTTCTTCCTTTCTCTCTCTCTCTCATTTTTCTTATGGCTTTTAATTTCATTTCGACAAACACTGGTTGCTGTGTATATGATACTTTATTGAAGTTTTCCTGAATCCATGCTTTACCGAGATTAACTTAAGAATAAGTGCTCTTTGCTGTAAGAATTTATTAAACTACATATTTCTATATAAAAATAATAATATGAATCTCAAACTTAAACGAATGCAAAAAAATTAGGGAGATTTTCAAATGTCACTTTAAAAAAATACAATTTGATGATGTCTATTTTCAATACAACCTATTTTTATATATAAAATAACTAAATTTTAAGCTCTAAACCGCAAATACTAAACTCTATCCCTTAAAACTATATTTCGAATGTAATATAGAGAACTCAAATCTAAAAAAAATCTAAAAATTAATTTAACATATTGTAATTGTGTAAATTATGGTAAAAGTAAAATAATAATAAAAAAATTAAAAATATCCCAAAAAAAAAGTATTTCTAACAAATATTGTTTAGATTAAATATTTATCTATAGTTCAAAGTTTAAGCGAATTAATGGATTAGTATTTTTCCATTTTTTTCCGGTTACTTTTGTAACATCTCCGACGTTGGAGCAACCTTTTCCGTTTTGTCAGTTGTTTAATTAAAAAAAATTGATGTAAGTTGCTCTATCACGTGTATTTTAATCTAAGTGAATCGCTTAAACTATTTCTTATAGTTTTATTTTTGGTTATTTTAGACATAATGTATGGATATTTGAGCACAATGGCATGTGATTATCCATCAGATAATACATGCCGTTCCGGTTTCATGGCACTAGATAGAGTGGCCACACTACTTGGACAAAAAGTGCTTTCTGGTTTCTTCACCACTAGGTTTCCTAAATGTATGATTTCTAATTAGTTCTAGAATCTATAATGAATTGTGTTACCATTAAAATTTGATGTTAGAAAAAGTATTAAAAACTGATTGAACATAATCACTTATGTTTATTACTTGCTATCTGCCTTGATTGCAAATGAGAGTTTAATAGTCATATGTTAACAAGCATAGTTGAAGAAACCACTCAAAAGCCATAAAGAACTTAAATAAGATTAATTTAATAAAGCAAATTGTATCAACTGCTGTTACAAACTATAAAATTGTATCGTTTTGTGATTTTTTCTAACTAAAATTAATGTGCATGCCAAGGATAGTTGTGTGCTCAAGCTAGTTTGTTTGTTTGTATCATTAAAATATCTGAGATATCGATCATAAAAGCAAAGCAATGTAGACAGACACCTTGCCGACAGGGAAATATGTATGCAAGTGGCGTAGTTAAATGTTTTATCGCTTAACATAAATAGTTTTGAAGAGGAATAATATTGATTTATTTTGCAAGTTGTTAGTTAATTTCGATCGGATCCTTTTGGTAAAATAATATTCTTTTTGGATGGAGTTGCTGAAAACAAATGTTAATGGGTTGCGACTTCGTGATTAGATGATTATAGTTTTTAGGGAAACAAATAATCACTTTAACAACACCTAATTTTTTACATTAGTGATCCGGATCTTGAGTTGGCTTAATCCAATGAAACGAGCAGCTCGAATTAGGTGTTGGCTAATCTCTTAATGGTGCCAAAACTTGAAATACAAAGTGACTACTGCGCAGCTCGAATTCAACGAATGTAATATGCGAGTTCAAATTTGGATAATGATTAATGACACATCAACCACACTTAACAAACCACTAAGTTACATGTCCTATTTTTTTATTTTTTGTCAACAATTTAGAAAAAGGAAAAAAATGTCATCAATCTATTAAAAAATTACCAATGAAATTATCCTTTTAAGTTATGTGTTTCCTAAGAAATTTTTGATTGAATAATGCTTCAAAATTAGAAACTTTTTGAATTTTTATTCTATTTTATATAAATGAAAAACAATTATGAGTTTTGCATTAAATAAGAAATAACGTTAAAATATAAGAAATGAAGAAATGTGGGTATTTTTTGACAAAACAAAGAGCATATACTGTATTGTAAATTTCATAGTATATACACCCGTTTTATATATATATGCAGTATCTACCAAAATAAAATAAGATCAAGTCGGATTGATAATGTAATGGTTTAAAAATTTTAGCGGATAGAAACACCACAAATAAATAAAAACGATAGAAAATAACAAGTAAAGAAAACAATACATAAAACTAAAAATATTTTAGTAGTATCTAAACTAATAAACAGGTGCATAAGTTTCTAATTTTTGAGACTTATATTTTTTCTAATTATAAATATAGTTGTATCCCATAAATATTATATATGTTTGACAAAAAAGAAAAAAAATGGTATATTATGTATTCATGTGATATAAAATTACTGATTACACCCAATATAATGAGATAAATGAGGTAGCTAGGTGATTGAAATATGTGACTTACTCATAAATACATTTTCCCAATGAAATTGAAGATGTAGATTTTTTTTCGTTACATGGAAAAAGCCAAAATGTAGACACGCACTTCTTCCACACATTTTTCCTAAAGATCCTCCCAAATTAGTTGGCTCCCATGATTTTGACCTTTCCTATCATTATGTATCCCATTCACATCCCAACATTGTTTGTTTCTTCAATGTGTATATATACACCTTTTTTTAATTCTTAAAAACAAACCATTGTTATATATTACAATTTAGTACTATTTAGGCACCCATTGTTTAGGATGCTAGTATCCTCAAAAACGGTACGACCAAATATTTATCTTTGAGTACTACATCGTACTGTCCGTTTTTAAATAAATACTCACAAACCAAATATTTTCTTCATATTTTTTTTTATTGACCTCATAGAAAACTTTAGTTTTCGTTTTAAGCTGTTTAATTTCTAAATATATTGCTTTAGTCTCATAAAAAGGTAATACTTTCTTAGTTTCTTAAGAACTAGATGTTTTTGAAATTTTTTTTTTATAAATAAAAATAGATATTTTGTATTTAAATTCAAAATTTGTAAGATTTCTAGTTATCTTTAACCTAAAAAAGAAAATAAAAGTAGTTGTTAAATTCATGAAACAATTAATATTATAAAGAATCTATAAATACGTATATAAAAAATTAACTAAAGGTATTGCAAACATATGATTTCGAAAATAAATGTTATAATCACCAAGTAAATGATACTTTTAATGATGTTTTGAGGGATCTCAAAATTATTAGTTTAACTCTATTTTAAAAAAATTGTATTCTTAATGGTTTAGTCCACCATCCAAAAAAAACACTGTTTGCCAAAACTTGAAAAGTTAGATAGAAAAAGAGTAATACAAATTTTCACTATTCCTGCAATAATGAAAATTGGTCGACATGAAAAGAAAAAAAAGAGGAAGTTAATCATCGGTTAGTGTTGGAATATATAAAGAAAGTGAAAAAAAATATAAAAATGATTAGAAATGAAGAATTTTAGAAATGCTTTCTCATGTGTCTTGCCATCTTAGTCATCACAAGAAAATACTTTTGTGCCCTTTCCCATCATGGTAAGTGGTAACCAAAGTCTTCAACCTTAAAAGATACATAAATATATAAAAACTTATATAACCTGGAAAAAGTCATTTATTCCAATTTTGGTTACTCTCAAATCTCAATAATGAATGGTTCTCCTCGTTACCTGCTAGAGCCGGTAGGTAAACCAACCAACATGTGTGTTCTTTCTCATAAATAGAAAATAAATAGTGTTTGACAAAAAAAAAAAAATATAGTTTTAAAATCTTTTTTTTTGCTGATAATGTAAAAAATCTTATTCACCCAATAATATTATGCCACGTAGTGGATATGCCAACGTATATGATCTAATGGACGATATTTTGATCTGCTATCCAATTTTGTTTTCTTTTTCTCCGAAGACCTTTTTAATATATGACACATTTCGAAAACAAAAATCATACATCAAAATCACACCGAACAAAAGAAGAGAATTTGATGTGACTGTTAGCAAAATTTGAAGCGTAGGAGGTTGATTTATTTATTTCTTCAATTGCCAATCAGACTGATACAATAAATGGTTAAAATTAGCAATTTAATTAGGTTGCTGAAAAATATGGTTAGAAGTTAAAAGTTATAGAACTGATTGAAAAATGAATTAAGTTTTATATCAACATGCAGTTTATATATAAAAAAAAAAACAAATTAGTTTTTTATAGTTTTGTAGAAATGAAAAATAAAATTCTTCAATCGAGATAAATTTTTGGTTAAAATGTCGTTTGTATTTTTAGTACAGTTATAAATAGTAAAATTTCTCTTCACTTATTATTTTAATTAAAGTATAAAGAGTAAAAAAAAAATATGTGAAATATCCTAAAATAAAAGTATTTATATAAAATGAGAGAGAGTATTACAAATTGGAATGGTTGTCGAAATGAATCAATACCACTTTGAAAGTCTAGTATTTATTTTTCATTTTCATAAGATCTCACTACCAAAGAGGATATATAATTGACGTCGACAACTTTTTAAAAACTTTTCTAATAACGGATCATTATTGATTTAAGTAACGACAAGCTAAGTGCAAACAAAACAAAAAATGAAACAAAAAAAAAAGATAGTGGAGACCTTACAAATTTTATACACTATATAATGTTAACATCTAGAGATCAATCTATCTATTAATAAAAACAAAGTACAAAATCATCTTTTAACTAACGAAGAAACAAGGGGACCATTAAGCAAATTAATATAAATAAAAAAGGTAAGAAGAGCTGCATATGGATATCATTTTGAGAATAGAATATATAAATAAGTTAGGAGGAGAAGGGTATTATGTGGAGGGCTTGTAGTGCACAACATCACTACAAAAGATTGGACAAAAGCAGTGTTTCCATTAATGGTGAGAATCTCTTGTCGGCAAGAATAGTGTACGAGGTTTTTAAATCTCTATGGGTTTACGTGGTCCTTTCCTCACCGTTCATTCTTCTTTTTCCTCTATCTTTCTTTTCTTTGTTTACTTTCTTTTACATGTTACAGCCTTTTTTTATTTTATTTTGCATCAAGAAAAAAATAGACAGCCTTTTCTTTCCAAGATATATGAATAATTTATAAAATTTACAGTTGTTACGAGTATAATTAAAGATACATTACATGAGTCAGATTTGAATGCGTACGTAGTACCATAAACAAAGTAGGGTTTCAGATAGATGTAAATCAAATAATTAACTCTCTTTTCATCCTCATTTTACATAAGTTTTTACGTAACATGCCAAGCGACCATCATGACTTCTATAATAATCATAAGGAACATGACAACAAACTAAACATAATTCGTTTGTATTATTTCTTAATTTACTCTGAGTAACGACAAAAAAATGAGTCTGAAAATATAAGATACTAATAATTCGTTTTGAATCATTTCTTTAGTTAATCGCTCTGAAATCACTCAAGTAATCATAATATTAGTTTGCTTATCTTCAAAACAATACCCAAAGTGTGTACGAAGGCACGCACATGCAATTTGCTGAAACGAGCTAGCTGGGTAAAACATAATTATCTCTTTGTATCCTAATTAGTTTATTATTCAGAAAATTAAATAAAAATGTCTCTTGATATTGAAGTTTTTTTTTGTTAGACGCCACAATAGAACATCTTAGGGTTTGATTGTTCAAAACGTGAATTTTTTTCGTTTAAATATAGTATATGTTAAAATGAAATCAAATGTTTAAAAAAAAAATAAAGATCATCTGTAAGTATATAGTGGACAAAAACGCAAAATAAACAAATATTAATCGACTTTTCGTTTTTGTATTTGTAGTTTACAATTACAAATTTAGACGCAAAATAAACAAATTTTTTTCTTTTTCTTTTTGACCGATTTGGTCAAAAAAAATGTTCTCCTGAATTTTAAACTTAGAACATTACACAATATATATACGTACAAAGCATATATTAGATTGAAACCTCACCTTGTTCTGAAATGTACAAAATCTATAAGCAAAAACAATAATGGAAAACTATCATTGTTTTAAACAATTTGAAAGCCCGATGAATTAGCGTCTGCACTCAACGGTGCCAAACAAGAAAAC
This sequence comes from Camelina sativa, assembly GCF_030686135.1. Classification (NCBI taxonomy): domain Eukaryota; kingdom Viridiplantae; phylum Streptophyta; class Magnoliopsida; order Brassicales; family Brassicaceae; genus Camelina; species Camelina sativa. Next base: position 7,682,621 of record NC_141886.1, on the reverse strand, counting down.
TAAAAAAAAAAACAAATTTGGCGTAGTGATAAGGGAGAGTCTAGAAAAGGGCATATAGTTATTGGTTCACACCAAATATGTTACCATCACAAAACATATATAATCAACTCAACTCATTGCCTCCAAAAGCAATCACGCGAGAGTGTATTATATATATATCTGTATAGATCTTTCAAATATTATATGTAAGATACTAAATTGAATAAGATTACAAAAGTTCATCAAACCCAAATGCAGTGGATGCCATCAATTAAAAAACATATCAGAATTAGTCTATTGGGTACCCATGAAATTTTCTAGTGACTTCTTAAACTAAAATAACGATAAAAAGAAAGATTAATATAATAAATCATGGGGCATGGAATATGATGCCATCCTTGAATTAATTTATGATTATCAGATTTAAGTAAAATATCATACTCTTTAGAACCAGATTTTTTCTTTATCACTTGTGGATTTTTTTTTTTGTTTGTTAAGAAGAGAAGAACCCGACACTTGTCTAGAAATATGATGTTGACATGAGGTGTTTCCAATATTTTTTTTTGAAAGAAAAAAAAACTATTTGACATTGTTTATTGATTTACACACCAATTTGGTTAAGAGTATCACTAATGTGTTACTCTATTTTTTTTTAAATAGAGCAACTCTAAAATAAAGGATTGTTTTCTTTTAATGAATTACTCTATTTTAGAGTTGTAAATAGAGTTAATGTAAAAAAATAGAGGTGAAGATAGAGTTGCTCTATATATGAAGCAATCCTATCATTTTCTCTATTTTAGAGTAAAATATAAAGTAGGTTTGGAGCAAATGTTGTTTTATAATAGAATTTTGACTCTAAAATAGAGTGGGGTTGAAAATGCCCTAAAACAAATAAGTATATTAGTGATCCTTTGTTTGGGCAAAAATAAAAGAAAAAGATCCGTTGTGATCCTAATATCCTATCAAAATCAAGCTACCTTAATAATGTTGATATACTTTGCGAGTTGACGTGCTACAGAGGACTTATTAGCATTGAAAGCTCTTTGGCCTATTGATGAAGATCCAATCCGAATATGACATTTGAGAGCATTACTAATTAATGAAAAGAGAGAGTTAATTCATTTGTAAAAAGGTCTCTAGCCCAATTTGCTCAAATTCAAACGACCACATTTTTTTTTTCTTCTTATTTTCTATTCAAAATTATTAATAGTTTTCTAGGAACTTATTCAACTAAATGAGTTAGCATAGTTTCACATCGACCAAACTATGTTAGCACAATTTGTTCAAATTCAAACGACCAAACTTTGAGTTGATAGGAACTTATTCAACTAAATGAGTTAGCATAGTTTCACATCGACCAAACTATGTTAGCACATTTTCTTTTTATGGTAAACTTATTTAGGTACAACTATTATGCCAAACAAATGTCGATAGATACTATTTTACTACTTTCATTACGTTTTCCGTTAGAAATTTTTTTGAAACTGTTACGATTTAACAAATTTCCAAATTTAAACCCCAAAGCGTGAAAAGTGAAAACTAAAATTCCTAACCTCCAACAACTTATATCATAATCACCGTCTTAAAGATTCATCAAACCTAACAAATTATAATCACAAAAGTTAAATCTTGACACCATATTTTCTAAATCTTGCCCGATCCTTTACTGTGACAATGTATACACACACTACTGTCAAAACCTCAGCCTAAACACAACCTTTCGCTTGTCGTCGGAACCCAAGTCGTTTAAAAAAAACAAAAGATGGAGATATTTGTAAAATAAAAACGAAAGAGGTTACTTGTTAAATTAAAAAAATTAGAGATGTTATGGAGCAGATTAAATTTAAAATTTAGGATACTTTCACCGATTCCCAGACTTGTACTGACTAGATGACACATCTGATGATTCATTCTTTCAGAAGATGATTCCCAATAAAATTTGATTCGACCATTGGAGTAGTCGTAATAATAAAACTATATATTAAAAAAAAAAGAGAACCAAGATAAACCTTGACGTCCTCTTTATCAGAGGTCTTTTCTTGTCATTAATAAAGAAACCTAATTTTGACTTTGACATGATAGGCCAAGAAAGAAACATAAACATTTTTCTTCATATGAACATACCATCTCATTCTCGTTAGGCCATCGTTAACGGAACTGTTGGTATGTTCTTAGTCCAATTCTATTAATAAAAAAAGGAATAATGGGTTTAGATCAATAATTTTAGTTTTGAGATAGAACTGATCTAAAGCCCAGTTCTCCTTTCTTTCCTCTATTCTGATTGGTCGAGACATTTTGGAAATAAAGAAAAATATTCATTTCTCTCATCCTTCTTTGAAATCGAGTCTAGGATTTGTCTTTCTCTCCAAAATGGCGAAAGCTTCGTTCTCGCCATATTCACCGCCATACAATATGCCTTCAAATCTTGAGGGTTTAGGTGATGGCCATACAATAATTCGTGATAGACAAACACATCAGAAATTAAAGGAGGATTTGATAGAGCATATATGGAATAAATTTGGACATTAAACTATGTATTCATTAAATAAGATGTTTATCTGCTATAATTAATTAAATAATATGTTTGTTTGTTTTTTTACATTTTATTTACAAGTTTATAAGTAAGCAATTTAAATGTTATTTTATAAGTTTTTATAATTTGTAAAATGTTTCTAAATATTATATTATTAAATCTTATGATCTTAAACATGCTCTCCCAATAACTAGCTTTTTAAAAAAGATCTTAACTACTGATCTTACATTATTTCACTATATCTTCATTCTAAGAACACCATAATTAGTTCTCCCATTTTTTTTACCTATGATCTTAACAACTGATCTAACATTATTTTCACTATATATTTAATCTAAGAACACAAAAAAAAGTTCTCCCATTAATGATGCCCTTACATATTGCAACAGTTAGTTAGGTACATAGGTCCAACAAAAAAACAAATACACAAAGCCTGCCTATCTTACCAAAAGTTATATAGAGTGTAGAGATCTAACAAGATTCAATCACTATTCATCCTCTGGAATGCATCAGTACCTCCATGGAAGCCTATATATATATATATTAGTCTTTCCTAATAAAGTTGGATTGAGGACTAATGAATGACTATTGTGATTATTTGCAGCAGTTGGGAGTCCATGTTGGTGCTTCTCGTTGATTTTTCGTATTAACACGCTTTTGCTTCGTTAAGAGCATTCCCCATGAAAATTAATCATGTCGCTGTGCCCTGCATTCTCATCATATCTAGTGTTAAGTCTTTATATTGTAATATAGGCTCTGCCTCGAAATGTAATCAAATGCATCAGAGGGCATATGACTTGTTTAAGTAGATTCTCTTTATAGGCTCAAGTTGGATGATTCATGCTAAAATGTGATCCTGAATAAGACATGAAGACATAATATTATTATACCTCGAGCATGAATGGTGTTGATTCCTGGACCTTTCAGTTCAGTCCCTTTGTCGCTCAGCAATGAAATCCCAGCTGATGTTATATGGAAGGGGAAGGCTAAAGGAGGTGACATAGGAGATTTTGCAACCTTAATGATTCTCTGACCTGCACATAGCGTGAAATCAATCACATGAACATACATTCTTGGTAGTTACTGTGGCCTTACAAGTTCTTTACTTTTCATTCCATAAAGTGTGTGAAGCCTTGCCTGATTTGGCTTCAAGAACCAGCCGGATGGTTACAGCATGAGCCCAATTTATCCCCAATGCAGCAACAAGGTGAGAATCATATGTCTTTGTGTGTTCTTGTAATCCATCTTTTAGTGTAGCTGTTGCAAAGAAACTGTATGATTGTGGTGAATGGGAATGAACACGGATAACAAAACATTAAAAAGATACTTCAGTTGCGGTTTACTTTACCTTGAAAAGAATACTGACTAGTTTCATCGCGGTTTTGGGATCTAACTTGATTAGTCACCACTATAGGAATCCGAGAAAATTCAGCAAGCGATCTGGAAATGTGAGACTTAATGTCAATTTATCTACAGAAGAACTGCTGATGTGAAAATATTTTTCAAGCTTTGAGCTAGCACGAGACTACAGTTCATACTTTAAGAAAGAAATATGCCAACCCAACTGATGCTGTCTCTGAGCTCCTTGTTTGTTTTCACTGAAAATCAATCAGTTGATCAAAAGAACAAAAGCTTTAAGTCAATACCTTGCAGTTACTAAGGTCACCTAGGGAACAAGAATGACTTGAAACTGATCAGCAGGAGAAAGAAATTAGACTAACCCTGAAAGAAGAGCTGTCATACTATCAATCACTAGAAGCTTTACTTGGTTTTGAAGAATTGAATCCTTGAGTTCTTGTATACTGTCGATTAGAAAGAAAGAGTTTGATATACTGCCACATGATAATAGCTCCTAGCTGTACAGTCAGAATTTCTCAACTCCAATTGAATAAACGTTTCAATCCCTCAGCCAGCAACTGAAGTTGAGGACAAGCCCTTATTACCTAGTAAAACTAACAACGTTTCAGTCATGCACTTTCTATTTCCTATAAGCCTAGACTAACAAAATGATGAGGAAAATCTTACGGACCTTTCAGTAAAGTTAGCTAAAGATGTTGGCCGCAAAACAAGGATCCTTCCTGCCATCTACACTGAGAATGGTTATTGCAAGCAAATCTGGAATATGACAAGACTATTACCAAAGGCATAAAACACAGAACAAAACCAGATAAGGTGTTCCACAACCTCTTGTGCCATTCCTTTAAGGTGAAACACTTCCGGAAAGCTTTCCAGTCCCATTTCTATCACCCTGAGAGATACATTCTCTGAGGATCTTTAGCACAAAAATAAACAATGTGGGAAAAAATAAAAAGTCAGTTTACCTTCTTGAACTAAACTTGGACTCCACATCTATGTAAACCACACGACCATCTAACCCTCCATAAGCTGCTGGAAACGAGGCTGATAACGCAAGTTTCATGCAAAACTACATAACAGAGAGAACCTTTACCATACACAAACACACAAAAACAAATAAATGTAGAGAAAAAGATAAATCGATACAGGAGAATCTCACAGATACATCAATGATCAAACAGAACACAATGTAACTGCATTCAGCTTTAAGCACACAACAATGCTATGCTAATTCCACACTAGCATCAATCTCAGAACAGAAACTAACCTGTGATTTACCAATACCAGGAGGACCAACTAACTCAGTAAGAACACCACAAGGTATCCCACCGCATAAAGTTTCATCCAAACCTTTCAAATGGGTAGGAAGATGACCAGATAAGTGCTCGTTTTCGACTTTTCTCTCCAGCAAAGATCGAGCCTTTTCGACACACAACAAAGTGTTTAAACAAGAACCTTAAGATTAAAGAATGACAAAAAGCATATATAAGACTAATAACGAAAGAGCTTTACTGATTGACATGGTGGAGAAGTAGCTTCACTGATGAGTGCCACTGCTGACTTTGTCTCTTTCATTCCAACATCAATCAGCTCCATTAACTCAAATTCTGGCATTGATAACGCATCCTGAAACCTCCACCACAAAACAATTTCATGGATTTCATTAACATAAACCTTAAAGAATCTCATTTGTACACAAAAATCTGAAAACCTAAGAAGAAATTAGTAATCTGTCTGACAGATTTGGAAAAAAAAACCTTGGCGGTGATGATGTTTCTTGCGGCGAAGATGTTTGAGATTTTGGTGTGAAGACCCATTTCTCCGATGAGCTTGTTCGCCATTTTTGTTGAACGTCTCCGGCGACGGAGATTAGATTAGGGAAGAAGCCTCTCTCTCTCTCTTTCCCCGCCAAATTGGAAGTTATTATTCGGCTTACTAATGTGGGCCTGATATGAGTACTAGGCCTGACCCGTTTTCTATGATCCGTGTGACCCGGACCAGCTTATGCGACATTGACTACATTACTTCTAGCTTATTGTATTATTATATGTAAATTGAATCCTAATGAAGATAAGCATTTTAATAGTGTGTTAATTAAAAGTGTTTACTTCAGTTTTATCAACAGAGAGCTAATTATCTCGCTGCTTTGATCACTTTCTATTTTTACTATTCGACAACAGTTAAAAAAGCTCAACTGTGGCTACAAATTTACTGTGCTTATTTTTTTTTTTCTACTTTTGTCACACCAATATCAAGTTATTGATTTGAAAATGACAAAAATTATTGAGTTCAAATAATAAAAATTTGAATTTTTATCAATTATTCTCCATTAATCAGCCAATTTCCTTTATCTTTTTATTCTTCCCAATTCTTCTACCTATTGTACCCTACTTTTTTTTCTTCTCAATTTTTCTAATGCTCCCCAATTACACCTAAAAGTAAAATTACTGAACCAAATTCATGAAAACCTACACCAAATTTAAAGAACAACAGTAGACAAAGAAAAGCAAGTAACATAAACCATCGATAGAAGCCAAAAACACCAATACTTGAGTTGTAGACTTTTAAATATTACTCCCTCCGTTTCAAAATATAAGATGTTTTAAAAAAAAAATTTGTTTTATAATATAGGATGTTTTCAAGTTTTTATGCAACTTTTAGATTACTTTAGAATTTTCTATTATGCAGTATTGTTTATAATTGGTTGAATTTATTAAAAATAAATTTTTTTTAATCTACATGCTTTAATTAAAACATTGAAACGGAGAGAATATGATTTTTGTAACGTATACTAATATTCCCATGACCTAGCAAGTACTTTTCGTAACACTGGATCCAGCTAAGCAGTGTAATTAATAATCTAGTTTAAATTTGCTTTTCGAGTACTTTATATTTGTTTTATGTGCTTTTTGAACTTTTAAGATTTTCTTAAACACAAAAGAAAGAAAGTGGAAAAGTCGAAGAACCACAAATAACGTGCAAGATTGGTCTTTGCTAAACATTTTATATATGGATGTGATGTCGAGTATAAAATAAATAAGATACTCTTTATAGAGTCTTCGCTAGGGTGGTTATCCCAAGATAAGATCGCTACGGAACGCCCCCAAAAGCCTAGTCTTTAGAAGGAACGAACGGAAAGGATGGCTGAGTGGCTTAAGTAAGGCATTGGTTTGCTAAATTGACATACAATATTACATATAAAAAAATAAAACGCGTAAACCTTTGAACTAAATCACAAGACAATTCGATCTAAGGGGATCATGACCATTGATCTAGGTTGTGAATAACTGGGAGAAGCTATAGTGATTGGTGAGCTTATTGTCAGCAACAATGGAATATTAATAACTACGAGCATCTGGCTGGTGGTTTGTTTAACTGGTTTAAATTCCTTACTATGATACTAAATAAATGTATTCTCAAGTCTCTTTACAAAGATTTAGTTAATGTTCCATACTCCATACATGAACTATAACAACATGAATATGGTTTAAGCGTTTAAGATACATCGAGGTATAAGAAGACAAAAAGATAATCCCTCATTTTAAAACTTGCAATTATGTATAATGTTTCCTGCATTTCACAAATCATACTTCTATTCTATGTACATAAAAATGTATTCAGTTAAGGTAACTCCTTAGTTAAACGATACATCAAAATCTGAGCAAGTGGCTAATGGAAGGACGGTCTAATAACGTTTGAGATAACGTTTTATGTTTGGAAGTCACGAAGTACTCATAATTAATATGCTTTTATAATGGGGTCATAACAATTCAGTAAGGACGGTGGATGGAGTTTTTGACAATGTTTTTGGTCCACTCATATCTTATTGATTCGTTTTAATGAGAGTAATACTTGACAGCTGCAATGAATTTCCTAGAATATTCATTCGATAACGTTATTGATAATTTGAATTTTTGGCCAATAACAAATTTTGGGATGTTAATAAATCTTCAAGAAAATGTTATTGGTTGTGGAACTTGAAAGAAAATCTGGCTTTTAATCTGACTTGAAAATCTCTGTAATGTACTTTGGTAAGTAATTAACAAATAAATTAAACATATAGGATATACGTAATGTTTTTTTCAACCAAAATCTTTACACCTAAAGAGACACAAAAAAAAGCTAATGGAAGTTAATATTAGACATGATTAAAAATAGTTAAGTTGAAAATTTTACTATCAAAATATTTCCTTGAAAGATAACCCATGCATAGTCACATGATACCAGATAAATGCAATTTTATACCTAAACGTGTTGAAATCACATTTCCCCCAATAGGAAGACAAAACAAAAGAAATGTTTTCTACAACTACAACCAAAGTCAACGACCGAACTTGCTCAAGCATTTCCTCTCTTCGTCTTATCTAGAAACCATCTAAACTAAATTGTGAAAAGTACAAAAGCTAAACTAAAGTCAAATAAACTTCATATTGTAAAAACACTCCCCTTTAGTCAGTACGAAGTTCTTTTTTGATCAAAAAAAAAAAAAAAAAAAAAAGTCAGTACGAAGTTCTTAATCTTAAAACATTTCAAACTTTATCCTCCCTTTATACTAATTTGTCAAGGCTTATGAGTTTATTATTGGAATATTCTATAAATATACTATGTATGCACCAACTCTATCGTTGATTCAATTAAAAAAAATCAATTAACATTTTTTTTCAGATGAAGACTCTCTTTTGTCTCTATTAGAGTTTGGCAATGGATATTAAAAAAAATATAACGATAGATGATTCCTTTTGTTTTAATTAATCAATTGCCACTAACCAAAATACTTTGTGACTTATATAGCATGAACCAAAATACTCTAACACACACGTATTCATAAACATTTTTAATTTATTCTTGATTCATGACAAAAAAAAAGTACAAGTTATTTATACAATATTTATGCATGAACTATATAATATGAAGACCCTCAAAAAACCATTGACCCACCATACATAATGAAAAAACACCGAACTTTACTACATTCATTGAACAAATTTTCTCTTTAATTCGAAGACCAATTCCTCCTAATCATGTTTAATAATTAATCAATTTGGATTTTGGAGATATCCTCACTCTTTCTTTGCCTATAAAGCTTATGTCCATCTCTCTTCTTATTCTTCTACTTTTCTTCTTCTTTTCTCAGCTAAAATTTTCAGTAATCCATTTTATTTTATTTTATTGTGTTTTGCTTTAACAAGAAGCAAGACTAAGCCCTTCTTCATCTGTACCTTTCTTTCTGGCATTAAAGAACCTTCTCTGCTTTATTAATTAAATTTCAGTTTAATTTTTTCTTTAAATTCTCATTTTTACATGTAGATTTGATTCTTATTACACACTCATGTTTTAGATTTGCTTCTTACACACACTTATGTGTTTGACTTGCAGAGAATCTTGTCCGTTAGATTCACCCATGGAATCTCCAGCGACCAAATACTCCACAGCGAGGTCCGTTGAGCTACCGCCTCGCCGCGGAAAGGTGAAGCGAGAGATCTTTGGTTTCTTGGCAAGTTCCATCGCTTCCGCTGTGTTCAAAGCCGGTGGAGCGCTTGGAAGGAACTCTCGAGGTGGTGGTGGTGGCTCTTCTTCATCCACCACTACTCCTCCGGGGAGTGGATACACCTCTGACCCGAACAACGAATCCACTTAAAAGCAACAATCATATATAAAGATTAAAGACATAATTAAGAAAGTGCCACCACCATGGCACCCTAAGAGGAAGCTGAGTGGTTCTGTTCGTTTTTGAAAACAGAACGCTACTTTTGTTTTCCTCCACGTCCGGTTTGGTTTTATGGTGGTTTGTTTTATTTTGTGTGGTACGATCCGGTTTAACTTCGTTTTTTTCGGTGGGTTAAACTGGGGAATACGTAATGGTGTGATTAATTTGCTTTTGATTATTGTTTGTAAACAAAAATATCTCCCTAATCTGTTGTTTCTGCGTGTTTTTAAAGTGGAGTAATGATGTCTTCTGGGAGATATATTTTTGTTTTAGGTTTGGTTTGGGTTTAATTATGTGATTTGTATGCTTTAAAGTGTCTGTGTGTATCTCAAATGCAGTGTATAATTAAGTGTGTGTTTATTAATTTTGTTAGCTTCTTTCTCTTCTTTACTTGGGGAATTTTAACTAAAGATGTCAAGAAAAAGTAGTAAATGGACCGTTTGGTAAAAAAATTATAATTAGAAAAACAAAACTATTTGACAAATACGTAAACTTACTTCAAAAGGTAGGATCGTTTGGTATAGGATGGACAAGACAATGAGCTTGTGTGATGATGACTACAAGCTTGATAACTGGTTATATAATTACTGGTTTTGGTTCTCTATATGATTATGTTGTTAAATATAACAGATGGACAAGACAATGATCTTGTGTGATGATAATGAATAGGATCGACATATGCTTGAAGATGGAAACAATCAGGTGGAAGATGAATCTCTCATGAGTGACTCATCTCAGCTTCATGTGAACAAGGTAGAACTAGCGTAGACATTAAGTGTTGGAAGAATTTCACAATAATATGAGAGGAAGGTTCTGATGATAAATATGATATTAGATGCAACTACCAAAAATTGCATTATTTCTTGCATCTGAATAGGAATGGAAAAAACTACTTTGCTTAGGTATATGAGAGTTTGTTCTAAAACTCCGGGTAGTACTCGTGGAAGTAGTAATAGAATGATCGATGTTGGTTTTCCATGAGTTGATCGGTATTGCTATTGTAGAGCATGATCTCCTTTACTCCTTTGTTGAATGTAAAAGGATTAGGAAAGCTTTTCGATATGCCAATTCGGATATTGAGTTTTGCAGCAACAATACTGTAATTTTTGATGTTCTTAAAAATGTTGATAAGGAAAAAGGCAAACTTAGGCAGATTTTAAATGAGATATCCTGGTAGAGTTTGTTTTATAACTGATATGTGGAGAGTAATTACTGTGGAAGGTTATTTGTGTTTGATTGTTCATTATATCGATGCAAACTGGAATTTACAAGCAAAGATAATGGTCATTTTGTGCTTTTCTTCCACCTCATTCGGGTGTTGCACTAGCTATGAAACTGATGGAGCTTTTTAAAGCATGAGAGTCAGATAAAAAAGTGTTTACCATTACTTTAGACAATGCATCTCCAAATGATAATATGCAAGAAGTTCTAAAGAGACAATTTCGAAAGGATCTGGGATGTAGTGGAAAGTTTTTTGCGTAAGGTGTGCAATCTATATTCTAAATCTCATAGTTCAAGATGGATTAGATGTCATATATGAAGCTTTAGAGAAAACTATAGATAATATAATTGTTCATAAAACTTTTTTTAGTGATATTTTAGATAATTTTTCATTATTATTTTTATACCACCAATAATATGCTAAATGGTAAGATTGTTAATTTCTTTTCAGCAAATGAGGATATCAATAATTTTTCTTTTTGGGCAAATATCAATAAATATCCAAAATGAAAATAATTGCTAAATGATGTTTTGAAAAAGTATATAAATTTGCTAAAATATATCTAAATTTGTTGAGTAGTGATGGCCGATAAGACATTATCAATAATAAGTTTAGTCAAAAGTGCGATGGCCATGCCAGCTAGCAAACTACATTGAATTTTACACATTTTTCCATTTAGGTTGATCTCATCATTTATTTTCACACTAAATTCTTAAAATTACTTATAACAAACATAAATCATTATATTTTCTAAATAAAGTAATTTATGATATAAAAAAATAATTTAGTTTTTGAAAATTACAGTAACTAATAAGTATGATGAAAATGTAACAAATAAAAGTAGTAATTTAGTTAGAATACATATTTTTCTACAACCGCCAGGACTGACGGGGCTCAAACCCGCAGCTTCCGCCTTGACAAGGCGTATCGTGTTCATATTGTTGTATTGGTTGATGCTAGTCAAAAAAAATAAAAAATATAATAAATATATTGACAAAAATAGAGTTTTAAGAATCTCACCATTCAAATAAATCAAAATGGTTATACCATACCAATTGATGTAGTAATTTTAATAATAATACTAGGCAAACTTCTAAAAAATTGTATAAAATCAGTCACAATGTCTCTTTTCAATTTATTCAAAATAAATATTAAATGATATATGTTGTTAGATATTTAGCTAATTATATCTAAAACTGAATCAATCTATGTTAATAAAATAAAATAAAATAAAATAAATAATGATAATAATATGTGTAGGGAGTTTCATGAATAATTCCCCAAATCTATTTTATACCATTTCTAAAATCTCTTTATGATAATTGCTATTTTTAAAATTTAATGGCATATTAAAAGGACAAAAATATTTTTGGATGAGAGAGTGAAAATTTTGTTTATTAAGATGATGTGAATAATACAAAAAGTGCATTGCATGTGTAAAAGTGTATAATATTTGTTATGAATATCTTTTATGGTTTCTCAAAAACAATATAGGGCACATTTTTCATCCCTCATTTATTAAGATTAATTAATTTAAATGCACAATTATATTCATCCATCATACAAAAAAAGAGTCTCAAATGATTCTAAAATGTTGCATTTGAAAAATTTATAGACAATATTTTTTCGAGTATATATAAAAAAAAAAGACAATTATGTTATGAAACTACTATATAATAGTGTATGAGACAAGAAAAACAAGGTGGAATAGAAGACAAGAGAGGAATATGAATAATGGAGTTTATTATGTTTGTTCTTCTTACTCTCCTACGTACACCATTATTATTCACTAACACTTCTTCCTATTTATAGTGAAGTAAACAAAACATGAGCCACCTACTCATTAGTTTACTCATTAGTTTTGGTAATGACAAGTAGAAAGATATAATGACAAATGTTACACTTTAAGGATTATGTAATACTACATGGACAAGTGTAATGATATGTGTTTGTGATGGAGTAATCATACTTGTGTTTCACAATAAATTATTCATATAAAAGATTTGTTTTCATTAGAGTTTGGCATTTGATTTGAAATAAGATGATTTCTTTTTGTTTTATATAATTTACAACTTACCTTCTACTTGAACTTGTTTATAAATTTTCTTTTGGTGCATGACCAAAGTATTCACACACACATACAAACACACGTCTTCATAAACATTTTAATGCATTCTTGATTCATGAATCATGATTAACTAACTATTTATACAATATTCCATAAAATATGTTGTATATTCACATTTGCACTCCGATGGTCAAATTATGGTGAATTTCAGTATGGTGGTATTGGTTACAGGCTTTCAATGTTGATCACTTAGATTTATATGTTTTCTCAATTCTTATGGTTCACCTAAGATGAAAATAAGATACAAACTGTTAGAAAAATTAAAATATAGGTAGGTTTATTTCTTCATCCTAATTTCATTTACCCAAATGCCTTTGAAAAAAAAAAAAATCGTTTACCCAAAGATTTTTCTAATTTGTACCTTCTTAAAAAGGGATTTCGCTCCTTGAGTACTATGAGCTTTAATTTATCTACAGACTCATGTATAAGCTAATTTACGTTGGTGAAAAAGAAAAAAGAAAGAAAAAAAGGTTGAAAGGTTAGAAAGAAAAAGATTTGGGCGGTCTAGGGTTCGGAAAGATTCACCAATTTAATCAAGCACTACTGGCAAAGCAAGCTTGGAGACTGCTTAAGCAGCCGGATTGTGAGCACTCAAGGAAAGTGCTTTGGCTTCCTTCTGGTGGAATTCTTGTGAGCACTCAAGGAAAATTCACTGGCAAAATTGGGACAAGCTCTGTCTTCCAAAAGATTTGGGTGGTCTAGGGTTTAGAAAGATTCACCAATTTAATCAAGCACTACTGGTAAAGCAAGCTTGGAGACTGCTTAAGCAACCGGATTGTCTAATGGCAAGACTTATGAAAAGCAGATATTTTGAAGAAGCTGAATTTTTAGATGCAATCATAGGCCAAAGACCTTCCTTTGCTTGGATAAGAATATTGTTTGGCAGAGAGTTACTAAAGAAAGGTCTGATAAAGAAGGTTGGTAATGGTAAGTCTCTGAATGTGTGGATTGATCCATGGATTAAAGACAATGGCTATAGAGCTCCATGGAGAAGAAATCAGATCTTTGAAGTAGGGTTAAAAGTCTGTGATCTGATAGATCCTCATTCAGGGTTCTGGAATAGAGAGATTTTGGAAGAGTTGTTCCTGCCCCAAGATATCACTAGAATACTGGCCATAAAACCGATATTTACCCAAGAAAATTATCACATTTGGCAGTTCAACCAAAGTGGAGATTTCTCAGTAAAGTCGGCCTACTAGCTCGTGGATCAAGAGGCAAGCACCACATTGATAAGGGAAGCTAATGTCCAACCTTAGACGGTCAAATTGAAAAAACTGATCTTGACCCTTCAGACCGACCCAAAAATTAAAGTGTTTCTCTGGAAGGTTATCAGTGGTATTCTGCCTGTGGCGGTAAATTTAAATGGCAGAGGAATGAGTGTTGATGAGACCTGTCAGCTTTGTGGTGAACCAAGTGAATCAACTAATCATACTCTATTTCTCCGTCCTTTGGCAAGACAGGTTTGGGCCCTTTCAGACTTTCCTTTTCCGGAGGCTGGGTTCCAAAATGGTACAATCTTTTCAAATTTCTATCATCTGCTTGAGAACAGAAATAACACAAGATGGTTGTCCAATCTTCGCAAAAGTTTCCCTTGGATCCTTTGGAGACTATGGAAAAACAGGAATGCCCTTAACTTTGAAGGAAAGAATTTTTCACCATTGGAGACGGTTGAGAAAATCAGAGAAGATGTAAAGGAATGGTATGAGGCTTAAATCCTGGAGAGGGAGGAGGAAACTTCGATTGAACAAGAGCGGTCTCAAGGGCTACAAGAAACAATAATGGTGGGCGGGCTTTGGAAAAAGCCACCTAAGGATTGGCTGAAATGCAATGTTGGTTCCTCTTGGTAAAAAAGAAATCAAGTTGCAGGGGGATCATGGGTTCTAAGAGATGATACAGGGGAGGTTCTTTTGCACAGTCGTAGGGCTTTTGCAAACATCACTTCCAAAGGAGACACAACTTTAAGAGTTTTACTTTGGTCTATGGAAAGTATGGCGAGTCATGGGGTGGACAATGTCATATTCTCATTCCAAGACAAAGCACTGGTTGGAGCAGTCTCTAGACCGATTGCTTGGCCTTCGTTTAAGCCGCAATCTGTGGCGATAAACAATTTTTTGAAACCTTTTAAGGAGTGGAAGTTGGAGTTGGAAATAGCTGCAGCAAACAGAGGAGCAAACTTTATAGCTCAGAGTGTCACTGAGGATATGAGATACCAATCAGATGTAGCTTCAGGGTACCAGAGTGGTTACGTACTGTCTTCTTGGAAGAAAGAGGTTTGTCCCCTGTTTTAATTGGCAGTATTTTGGTGATAGTTTTCTTTTAGAACAAGAAACTTTCAGGGAAGGTATTTTTTGGTGTATAAAAGTGTAGGCTCCCTTTTGGTATAGTTCCCTATTGTATAATATAAAGGGATTCTAGTTGTAGGCTAACTTTACCTGCTCTCTTTGGATAGTAGTTAGCTGTTGTAACTCATCGGTTCCATTGTTGGAATAATATAAATTTCAGACGTCAAAAAAAAAGGTTAAAAAGAAAAAGAGAATTAACCAGAAAAAGCTTTGACCGAGCAGCTCCCACATTTTTATCACTACTTTACAAAAGACACAATTTAACTGCACGAACCTCATTGGTTACTATTAATAACCCTTACGATGCACCTTCCCGCAGACAATAACTACGTTTCTTCTTTCCTTTAAAAAAGTTCAAATTAAGCATCTCTCTCACTTTGCCCTCTCCTCTTCTCTCTCTCTCTCTCTCTCTCTCTTTCGTAACTCTTCCTCTTCTTCTTTCCCCAAAAATCAGATTTTTTGTTTTCCCTTTTCCATTTTCCCTTTATTCTCTGTGTTAATTCTAAATCTCTAGGGTTTTTTTTCCTTCTCCAACGAGAGAGAGAGAGAAAAGCTTCTAGATTTTTTCAGCGATGGGTTGTTTCGGACGCACCGTGAAATCAAACAAACGATCAGAGCCCAAAACCACGAAGAAGAATGATGTCACCTCCCCAAAAAAACTCACCAACGATCCTAACATCGTTCATAAGAACATCAATCGAGACAACCAAACGCAACCCAGCTCAGGTTTTTCCCAAAAATCCGATTTTTATTTCTCTCAAATTCTGAATCTTTCGATGTGGGTGTTATCTGTTTTAGTAGTTTTCGATCTGGGTTTCATTTTGTTTTTTGTTTCGCTACATTGCATTAAAGCCGTTTCATTTGTTAGGTTTTGTTGTGTTCTTCTTTGTTTGTATTCATTCATGGATTCATCTTTGTGATGTGTTTGTGTAGATTGTTTAAAAGTTACTCTATGTGGAAATGTAAACGAGGAAGTAGATACTAAAGAGGAGGATCAATTAGCTTTGGATGCAAAGGATACTTTGGTTGAAGATGAAGTTTCAGGGAAGAAAGCTCAGACTTTTACTTTTGGACAACTCGCTGTTGCTACCGGAAACTTTAAGTCAGATTGTTTTTTAGGTGAAGGAGGGTTTGGTAAAGTTTACAGAGGTTTCATTGAGAAGATTAATCAGGTTTGTTTGTTTATGTGTCTTGTGATGTATAATCAAACATTGTGGAATGTGGTTAGCTTGTTAGAGGAGGATTTTTAAGAGTTTTTGTAATGGTGTTTCGATAGGTTGTTGCGATTAAGCAACTTGACCGGACTGGTTCTCAAGGAATTAGGGAATTTGTGGTTGAAGTCTTGACGTTAAGTCTTGCTGACCATCCGAATCTTGTGAAGCTTATCGGTTTTTGCGCTGAGGGTGTTCAGAGACTATTGGTGTATGAGTACATGCCACTAGGGTCTTTGGACAATCACCTCCATGGTATGTTTTATATACCTCAACTCATATAGCTTTCTCTAAAGCAACATGACTTGTTATAAACATGTTTTGTTGATTATGTTATAACTTGTTGTCGTATGTTCTGTTTGCTTTAGATCTTCCTCATAGTAAAAAACCGCTAGCGTGGAACACTCGGATGAAAATTGCGGCTGGTGCAGCGAGAGGTCTAGAGTATCTCCACGATACAATAAAGCCTCCTGTGATCTACCGTGATCTCAAGTGTTCGAATATCTTGCTCGATGAAGAGTATCACGCAAAGCTCTCAGATTTTGGGTTAGCTAAAGTAGGACCAAGAGGGAGTGAAACTCATGTTTCCACAAGGGTTATGGGAACATACGGATACTGTGCTCCTGATTACGCATTAACAGGACAACTCACATTCAAATCAGATGTATACAGTTTCGGTGTCGTTCTTTTGGAGCTTATCACTGGAAGGAAAGCGATCGATAACACGAGACCACGTAACAAACAGAGTCTAGTCGAATGGGTAAAGATAAAGTCTCTCACTTTATTATAAATTTTGCTTTTCCTCCTTTATCTAGCTGAGCACAGTTCACACTTTTGGTAACCTTACAGGCGCGTCCGTTGTTTAAAAATAGGAATAATTTCAAGAAAATGGTTGATCCGTTGATGGAAGGAGAATATCCAATTAGAGGAGTGTACCAAGCACTTGCAATAGCTGCAATGTGTGTTCAAGAACAGCCTAGTATGAGACCGGTGATCGCAGATGTTGTAATGGCTTTGGATCACTTAGCTTCTTCCAAATATGATCATGCTCATCATCATAGACGAAAGCATTCTAATGTGACAGAGACGAGAGGCGACGATGAAGAGAAGAAAACACTACCCGAATCTAATGTGACAGAGAAGAGAGGCAATGAAGAAGAGAAAATAGTAGTACCCGAATCTAATGTTTGTGTGGAGGAAGAGAAACAAGAGATCAAGATTTGCTCAGATCAAGCGACTTAATTGATCAGCAATGTTTCTTTATTTTGAACACAGAACAAAAAGAGATTGTTAGAATTTTTTTCTTTTGTAGAAATGCTTATTATGTAAGCAAACAGTTTTGTTCGATTTAGAAATGAAGAAGATGTCACGTGAAGCTATCAAATAAAAAACCGGTTTATCACAATCAATTGAAAGGTCCGGCTTTTTCCAAACCAAATAGCCCGGTTATTGATACTCCAAATGACATCGTTAGCCTTATAACTTCTCCTAAATTACAATTATACCACAAGTATATAAAGGTTTAACCCGGAACAAAGAATCCGGAAGCGAAGGCTAAAGTTAAGAGCAACGGCCGCCGCGAAGCTCTAAACCTCCAAAGAAGTAAAATCACAATGGCGAAAGGCGACGATAATGTGCAGAGGAAGAAGAACAAAGTGACGAGGAAGAAGATGAGTAGAAAGAACGATTCCGCCACTGTTTCTGCTCGCATCGCTGCCATTATCGCCGCCAAGAAACGCCGCAAGTCTGGCAAACGCAGCATGTGTCAGGTATCATCTCCTCACACTCTTTTACACACACACTATTCGATTCGATTTTTAGGGTTCTATGAATCTGTATATTTCTATTAGCTCAGCTTGAGCTTGAACGACTTTTGAAAAATTGGAAATGTTCAATTTGGTGAAGAGGAGTGTCTGTTTGAATACTCTTAGGGTTCGCTGAAACTGTAAATTTGAAATTGGAGATGTTTTTGGTGAATTAATGCATCTGGTTTTATATTATTGAATCTTATAGGGAATGTGTTTTAGTCTTCCTACACCTCAAGACCCATATAATGAGAGGCAGGGTAAACCTGATATCACGAAAAAGAAGAAGAAGAAGAAGAATAAGGTGAAGAGTAGAGATAAAGAAGACAAGAAACCATCTCCTATGTCTATTGACGGTGTTGAGAAGATGGATGGTCCATCAAAGTTTCTGATGTCAAACCTGAATGAGATAGAGAACTCGTTTCGCAAAGATGGCACATACAGCGAACAGCATGACAAGTTCTTGTTCACTAGCACTTGGGGAATTGAGTTCTGGAAATGTTTCTTATCTGGGAAAGATATTGTAGAGACAAGTGGAATGTCTTCTACTGTTGAACAGATTGCGTGGATTGTTTCAACCGCAGCAGATGCTATTGCTAAACGGGAGAAAGACGAGGAGGAGGATGAGTCGATTGGTAACAGCCCTTTTCTTTTGTACCTTGTGCCATCTCAGTCCAAAGCTTCTCAGGTTAGAATCATAACGTCTAGCTGCGTGACTGTTTTCTTTCTTTAGTACAATAGGCAACAGCCCTTTTCTTTTGGGACATAATGCAGCCATTTTTATTTAATCATGCTTAGGTTCGATCGGTTTGTAAGGCACTGAAAGGTATTGGAATTCACACAGTGAGCTTACACCAAGGAGCGTCACTAGATCATCAGATTTCCGGGTACATCTAACCAGTCCATTACCTGTCTTTTTCTTTTTGCAGTCAAGTCTCTTTTACATATTTTCCATGCTGTTGCTACATGAAGGATAGGATACTAATCTTTTTTTTCCTTTCCAATTCTGACAAGCTGCCTTTCGTGCTGTAGATTGAAAAGTGTCGAGCCTGAGTTTATAGTTGCTACACCTGAGAGACTTTTGGAGATTGTCAACTCGAAGGGCGTTGATATATCGGGTGTTTCATTGCTGGTATGCTAAAATCTTATCTCCTGTTTCATTAAACTGCAGTCCAAACATTTCCAAATCGTTTTCCTATAAATAAACGTACTAGGCTTCACATTGAGGCTGGTTGGCAGGTCTTTTTATTTATTATGAATGATGTAGTGGATGAAGCTGGTTGGCAGGTTTTTTTATTTGTTATGAATGATGTTTGTTAGGTTTTGTTTCTTTTCGAGCTTTCAAGAATATACCACCAACCAACACCATCTCCTGCCTGATTCTGAATAATTGGCTCAGTGTTTGTCACACTAGGCCACTATTAATTGCTTTGGGTAAATTCTTACTGGTCTTGGCGGCTTTCCCAACATCATTCCGAGTTTCCTGTTTTAGTGGAAGTCTGATCCTTATAGCTACATATCTACTTAGTCCACACCTTGCCATAAGAAGAAATGCTCATTTTCATGGCAGTTTTCTCTGTGTTTTCATGTCATGGAGGATATCTATTGGGTCTTAACTATAAATATGTTTCTATTTTTCTGGATATCAATAGGCCTCTCTTTAACTCTACGTATCATGCTATGGAGTCTCTGCATCCTATATTTAAGAGCATTCAACACTGCTAATTGGTTTCTCACACTTACACAGGTCATCGATGAACTAGGTTCCCTTTGCAGTAGTGGTTATCTAGATGCTGTTAAATCCATTAAGCAGGCCATTTCCAGCAAACACCAATCAGTAGTTTTCAACGATAGTTTTACTGCTACCACTATTCCGGCAGTCCAGGGTCTTTTGGGGAGATCAATCAACAGAGTTACCGTCAGTGATTCTGTTGCCAGCCAAGGCTCTTATATTGTCCAGACTGTAAATGTCTGTTCAACAGAAGATAAAAAGCTAGAGAAGGTATGATACCTTATTTTTGTATCTACAATACCATAGACTTAAAGTTTTGTGAATGTGAGATAATAAGAAAGTAAAAAGTTGTTAAAGTTTAGAATTAAAAACAAACAGTTACAGAAGTAGCATTCACTAATAGGGCTTACATATAAAAAGTGGATGGCTCTTCTACTGTAATATGTGAAGTATTTACTAAAACCAAATATTTACGTTTCTGTCGCAGTTTGCAGAGCTTCTGGATTCAACTTCGTCGAAGATAATACACATTATTACAAAGGAGGAAAGTTTCGGAAAGATAAGGGCTCTACTTAAGCTCAAGGGTATCTCAGAGGTCCAAAAGAGGTAAGAGCTTATCAACTTTACTGTATTATTATGGAAGGTACCATAGCTTTTGCCATACTAATTTGTTCACTTTTTCTTTTGGCTTTGGCTTCAGCCGGAAACCTTTGGCACACTTGATTGATATCGAACAGTTGGATACAACAGTTATGAGGGACTTTGAAACCGTTCTACTTCCAGATTTTTTCCCATCGATCGAAATTTACACTCAGATTCTGACAAGCATGGCTAGAGAGAGCGTTCACGGTGTACTTCAAAGCTTTATAACAAAAAAGGAGGCCAAGTCTTATCAAGCTGGACCATTGGTGAATGTCCTGGAGAGTTGTGCTCAGAACGTGCCTGATCCTTGGAAGAATTTATCTGTTGCTATGTCTGATTAATCAGATGTTCTCCAAAAGCATTTTTGTTTGTTCCATTGAAGTTTAAGCTGCAGAAAATTTTGGGTAAAATGAAATTTCACTGTGAGTTTTTGAGTAAACCATCAAAGATTTGGGCTAATGATTCATTTTTTTTTGTTTGGCTGATATTTCTTCTTCTTAATCCGGATAGACCAAACCGATCTAAACCGATGTATATCGATGTGTACCATCGAATGTAGATTGGTAGCTATTTGTGTAAAACTAAAAGATCCGAATAAACCAAAGATTGGGACTTTAACGGCAAACATGTGATAAGGAGGAGGAGGAAGCAAAATGTGGTCGTCAAGCTTCTTAGCTTCTCCTCACTTGCCTTCTCCTCCCAAATTGGCTCTCTTCTCATCATCACCGTCTTTATCTCATCACAAGATCCATAAGCAGCAGATACTCTGCTTTACCCAGAATCCTTCATCCACCAATGGCATCAATCTCAGCAAGAGACACCTAAATCTCTCGATTCTCACTCTTTTATTCAATGGGCTCTTATTGGATAAGGCCAAATCAACCGCAGACCTTCAAAGATACACTGATTCCAACAATGGCTTCACTCTTCTCATACCCTCTTCTTATACCAAGGTACAATTCGAAACTGAGTTACAAAAAATTTGTGTATTCACTCACTCCAAATGCTAATTAATGAATGGGGAATTTAAAGGTAGAGAAAGCAGGAGCCAATGCTCTGTTTGAAGAACAAAACAATGGAAGCAACAATATTGGAGTTGTAGTGAGTCCTGTCCGTATAAAGAGTCTTGAAGACTTTGGTGATCCTCAATTTGTAGCTGATAAGCTCATTAACGCTGAGAAACGAAAGGTTCGTCTCCTTCTCAAAACCCCTAATAGAAAATGTGTTTTGGTGGAAAGCTTTATGTGGGTTTTGTTTGAAAATTAGGAAAGTACAAAGGAAGCTGAAGTTGTATCATTTGGAGAGAGATCAGGACAAGGACAACAACAACAACAAGTGTATGAGTTTGAATACAAGATTGATAGCACGAGAGGAGGGATCAAGAGGGTTTTCTCGGCTGCATTTGTGAGTTCTAAGAAGCTTTATCTATTGAACGTTGTTCATTCAGACAAACCAGAGAACCCTTTGGATTCAAGTACGAGGATGTTGTTGGAACAAGTTCTTCACTCCTTTGATGCTCTGCCTCTCACATGACACGACTCGCCCCCAAATAAAAACTATGTTTCTTGTTGATGGGCTCATTCTTGCGTTGATGGGCTTTTGTTGAACCCAATAAATCTGAGATTTCATTTGTTACAAATACTGTTTTCCTAATTTTTGTGTGTGAATAACATGCAAATACAAGTTTTGAATTCCGATAATGACACAACAATAACACTATTGTAATCGACTTATAATTGCTGTATCATATATATGTATTTGTTTGAAAGCCTAAATGAAAACAAAATCTTTCACAAAATAATTAACTGTTTAGTAGTTTTTTTTTTGTCAGACAAATTAAATGATATATACGTATAAAATAAGAAAGAAGAAGATGTGTGACACTTATGACAATTTGTGATTAATTTTGGGATAGAATTATCATATCTTACGGTCTATATGTTTTTCTGTTTATCAACAGTAACTAAGGAGAGAAACTAATTTTTTTTCCACACCGACGATAATGATAATAATAATTCTAATATTTTCACCTTAAATAATTCACCAAGTAGACAAACATAGGTGAAATCTTAATTTTTCCCTATTGAACATAATAAATTCTCTACATTTTGGTTTTGACCGCTCCTGTTGTGGTCATTCATGTATTCATTTTTTTTCAAACATGAGATATCATATATATAGATATATGGCATATAATGCGATAAGGTATATATATTCATGCAAAAAAAAAGATGCGATAAGAGTATATATATCTGTATACTTACCATATACTATATGGTTAGTTAATTCGTGATGTGATTGTTCATGTACAATATAAAAGTTTTTATGAGTTATTACGATTGCATGAACTTATAACTATATAGAAGTCGTTTCATATAATAGTTTTGTTGAACGATTGACGTATCGATCAGGCAAGCTCTGTTGCAGTTAACTATATTAATTTAAATTTCTCCAAACTGAAAATTATAATTATGCTAAATAAATTTGTTATTTCTGTCTGAAACATCACATTTTAACATAATGTTTTGTAAGTACGTTTAAAATAATCCATTAATCACACGAGGTGCGAAACAATGAACACATCGGCTACGGGAAGCTGATTAGAGACAAAATCTTCTGGGAAGCAGATTTCCGTTCCACGGGAAGCTGCATTTGGAAGGGTTTGTTAAAGCTACGTCCACTTGCAAGGCCGTATGTGTTCTGCAAAGTCCACTCAGGAGAACAAGCCTTGTTTTGGCACGACAACTGGACGGGACTTGGTCCCCTAATGGGTGTCATCGGGGATCAGGGTCCAAGAGTCACGGGTATCCCTTACCAAGCTAGGGTGTGTGAAGCCTCAAGAAACAACAGCTGGACTCTCCCCAGAAGTCGACACCCACTTGTTCTTTTGCTTCGAGCTTGCCTACAAGGACACAACCCTCCACAGCAAGGCTTGGGAAACGATACTTACCAGTGGAAGACTGATCCAGAGCAAACTATTGACACTTTCTCTTCGCTTAGAACTTGGCGGCATCAGCATCCTCCTGGTAATTCAGTCCTATGGCATACTCAGATTTGGTTCAAAGAACGCATTCCTAAAATGGCGTTCATGGCTTGGCTTACTGTCCAAAATAGGCTCACTACACGCGATAGATTGATTCGCTGGAGTCTACCTGTTCCACCAACTTGCCTCCTATGTCAGACAGGTGCAGAATCACAGAACCACCTATTCTTCATTTGTCCTTATTCTCTAAATCTTTGGAATAGATTCTATGAACGATTTCAACCCCTTCCTCCAAGTACTTTTGATGGTTTTGTAAATTGGATTAAGTCTCCCACCACAAATAGGAAACTTAATTCAATTTGCAAACTAGTTTTCCATGCTTTGATCTATGCTATTTGGAAAGAGAGAAACTCTAGACTCCATGGTCCTGCTTTCCGCTCAGAAGCCCAGCTCCAACGAGATATTCAGCTCCAACTCCGGCGTAGACTCTTATGGTTGGACCGAAATAACTTACCTCCCCCCCCCCCACAAGCTGATTACCTATGTTTATGGTTCACTCACTTCCAAGCCTCATAATGTTTTACTTCTGAAATGTGTTCTTCTCTAATGTAATCTCCAACTCTTGTAAAGTTTCCGTTGCTTATTAATGAAAAAGGTATCTATTTAAAAAAAAAAAAAAATGAACACATCGGCCATTTACAATAACCATATAAAAATTATTACTTTTATTGTTTGCTTGTCAACATGCATACTTGTGGTCGTGGAGATGAAACCTGCTGGTAACAAACAAACAGTATAACTAACTATTAAGTTTACTTGATATGGTTACATAATCAAATCAACTATGTACTTTAACGACAATACTATTTGAGAGAAATAACAAAGGAATGTGTCAAAATGTCAAAGTATGTGAGGAAAAGGTGTGTGTGGAGTGGAGGAGATATCAGAATTGAATTGAATGGGATAAGTAAGTAAGTAACTGCATTGACTCCAGAAGATTGGTTAATAAATTGTGTATGGGAGGAGAAAAGAAAGAAAGAACAGAAAAGTCAGCAATTTCAGAACTTAGAAAAGAAAGGTACGGACAGTGTCTGCCATATTTTGATCAGTCACTCGTCAAATCATCTCTCTTTTTTTGTTTTAATAGTTTTTTTGTATGTTATTTTTCTTCTTCTAGCTTAACCTTTTTGTATTTTGTTAATTAACTAATCATTCATATCTAATATCTTATTTCTGTAACGTGTCATATTTGGTATCAAAAGATTCAAACCTGAATGGACTTTTAAATGATGATTTTATATTCAACTGCTGTTTTGCGATTATTTTTATTAATTTTAATTTTTATGAACGTACTTGTTCAAAATGTTACAATCTTCATGTTAGAAATATAAACTATTTAAGTTCATAAAATGTAGTTTCTCAATTTTACATACTAATTAGGACACACTTTTTTTTTTTTTTGATCAAACTAATTAGGACACACAACATCTTTAGTTACACATCAAAATTTGAAATACAAACCATAAAACTATATTATATCCAAAACATAGATAAAATGTTTGGATACAATTACACCAATCTATATTTTAAATGTTTAGTGTGACACCTCCAGGCTTCTGTGATGTGAGTCCTCTTCTAAGATGAAAAAGAATCACATACATGATGTACATATTGATGGACAAAAATAATCTATTGAACGGTCACTGTTAGAAATGTATAAATATATATGCAACTAATTAGAACGTGTATCACATACATTAACTTTGACGGACTTGGGATGTTAAGGTCTCTTTCGTTTATCCAGAAGATATAGTTTAGTTTTGATATTGGAATCTCAAAATTTTTAGGCAAAGTTGACTTACACACTGACACGTCGCTTATAATCATAACTCAATAATTTTAGCTGAAAAGAAACATTTAGACCTCGACAAGAATGAAATGTCTTGGACCAAAATCATTTAACTTTCGTTTTCATGTATACATATCAATTTTCCTAAAGAAAGCGTTTCAAATTTCTTAAACTGAAATATTAAAAGTATATATTTATCATGCTTCTTATAAAATTATACTGTCACATATGGATTTATGTAAGCAATATTTAAAATTCAAGACAAAACAATCGAATCAAGACTTTAGAAACTGAACTATCCAAGTGATTAGTTTTTATTTGTGAACAGATAAACGCAGTAAAATTACATAAAACTTCCTGATGATAACTGACAAGTATTTGTTTACGAAAACTTTGTGAATGATCAACGATGTAATGAATTTCGCTAAATATGAAATTTTAGCATATTTTCAGTCGAATAGATGTGATTGTATCTCAAAAATGGAACCGAAATGGTTATGTTTTCTTGAAGTATAGTAACTTGAAAAAATGAGTTTGACATTCTTTTTGAGATAATTTATATGGTCCAACTTCGCAGTAACTTCATCTATTGGTACGTCGTTGTTGTAGGTTTGCGAATCTTAACTAGTTTACAGATTAGTTATAGTATATGATTCAATGTATATGCACGTACGTGTGTACGTGAATGAAATTGAAAAAAGACGGAAGCATACGTACGAGCATCATCGTGCAATAAAGTGTTCTCATAGAATTTTTAGTTTGAAATAGAGACAAATGGGGACAAAAGAGAGGAAATGCGAAACAGCAAAAGAGCTGTTTGGTATTTTACCAACAGTTTAGGATTTAATAAGAATGTTGACAGAACACTACGCATTTATGTGAATGAATACAACATTTTTTTTTTTAATCTATAGAGAAAATAGAATTGAAAAAGAGACAGTACTGTTAAAAGGAAATGCAGAGGCAAATTGCAATTTGTCTGCATGCATGCATTTATAGTCTTGTCTCTTAGTGTTTTTTTTACAAAAAGAAAAAAAGGAGCAAAAAAATATCGAATAAGGAATGTATACATGGTAATCTAACATAATATTAGTGTAAACATTTTAAAATTAATATTACTAATTTTCTACTCTCTTTGTTTCTAATTAATTAATTTATTTTGACTCATATTAAGAATATTTACTAAAATTTAATCAGAAATGCATTATTTTGTGATTTAAGTTTATCAGTAAAATCTAAACCAATAGTATATATATAGATATATATTTTTGAAGTTTACAGTTTATCAATAACAACTAATAGATATTGCATTAAAAACCTCAAAAACAATATATGATTTCAAACAAAAGTTTTTCCTAGAAAATTGATTAATAAAGAGAGAGGGAAGGAATCATTAGTAAGATTATAGGAAAAGATTATATTGGTATCACGTGTTACGAACAAAAAATATCTGCAAGATCAGCTCAAAACCTTGTGAGTTTTTGAATGTCTTTTAGTGTATGTATATACACCTTCATGGTATATGAATTCATTAAGAATATAACATATTTTAGATTTTGATTAACAATATTGTATGTTAGTTTTAGATAATTCGTTATGAAGTCCGGAACGAGTAAACCTAAACTTAACTAACTAACTATGGTGTTTTCGTTACCATATATATCCGTCCAAGAAATTAAATTGGATTTTTATTTACATAAATGGAATCATGGAAACATAACATGATTCAAGTTATAATGTCTGCATTTACCGACCTGAAACTTTCTTCACCAAGCCAACCAAATCAAAGTATAAACTAATTAGTTTCTTTTTATTGAAATGTTATTTGCGTAGACTTTAAAATTTGGAACTTCAAGACGAGAACATAAATATCCTCTAAGGCCCCAAAAAAAATGAATATCCAGAATCAAGAATGTTGACAGAGGGGCAGAGACAGGGCTTTAGAGCCTATAGACAACTAATAATAGGTGCGAATGCTAATGCATGCAATGTTTTTGCATGCAGACGTTAAAGTCAAAATGCTCAGTTTCTGGAGATTCTAAACAGACAATTCTATGCTGTGATGTGATATTTGAAGCAAAATTTTATGTATTGGTTTACAAAATCTGTTAAAATAATACATGTCAACTCTTACATAATATGGTATGTAAAATAAAATTAAATGTACTTATGATTAAATTAGAATGTGTATGTAAATCACGGAAACATAATTAAATACATAGAACGTGTATGTTTTCATTTCACATTGTTGTTACCCAATTTACTAACTTGTCTGTCCATGTAAAGATTGGAGAAGATTTACCCATTTTATTTTTTCTTTTAATATGATGTGTCAACGTCATCCTGTAGAGAGAAGTAAATCATAATAAAGTAATTATGACATAATCATTTAAGTTTCTCCTCATTCTCCTTTCATCCTCTCTCTCTGCATCATACATGCAAATTCACACAGATATATACATATTTATCTATTCTAGGTCTTGATATGATTGATCATATTTTAGTGATAATATCTATAAACCATAAAAATGTAGTTTTATCATTTGTTAATGAGTACTGGCGTTTTTCTTTGTCTTGTATGATGTTTTATCTTTCTGCACAAAACAAATATAAAAATACTAATAAGACTGTGGTTTTTATGTTTACACAGATGGATGAGTCAATGTCTTAATTAATTGTATGAGAAAATTGTACATATTTTTTATAATAAAAAAAAACCTATTGAATGATCCACCTCGACAACCCATGCACCTTCATTGTTTCTCTTTGATTTTTGTACCTCTTCTCTCTTTTCTCTATCCTCTTAATTAGTTGGCATATCATTAATTAAAGAATGTCCTAAACTCTTCTACAAAAGAAGTGTTAATACATATTTTTACAAAAGTGATTATATATCTAACGTTTCTATTTGAAACCAGTGATGTTTGAATTATTTGCAAAAGATTTGGAAATAAGATAGTTCACATTATGTGATATGGCATATAAATCTCTCCTACATGTATTAATATACACTACTGTATAAGAAAAGTGAAACCCCCCCCCCCCCCCCCCACAAAATAAACTTTGATTGGTGAAAACTATAGTTATTCCAAAAAAATATATTCCTTTATACGTTATATTCAAGATTTACAGAGAGTACGTATTAATTTGGAGCATATGGGATGGGCCGGTTTCAGTGTAAAACATAAAAAACAATATAGTACAATCTTCTTTCTTTATGTTTATTTTCTGTCTAACCCTTCCCTCTCTTGCGTCCCTTTCCCAATGCACTTTAATATTTATAACTTTTACCATTTTTTCTCTAACCATATAAACATCTACACACGCACATCTCATTCTCTCTATATATATGTAACCCTAAGTGTGAGTGTGGAGATAGCATATCAATATTTGTTTAAACAAAAGTATTAATATGAGTCCTGTGGCTTCAACGAGGTGGTGTCCAACGCCGGAGCAACTGATGATCTTGGAAGAGATGTACCGGAGCGGTATACGGACTCCGAATGCGGTTCAGATTCAACAGATCACAGCTCACTTGGCGTTCTATGGCCGGATCGAGGGTAAAAACGTCTTCTATTGGTTTCAGAACCATAAGGCTAGAGATAGACAGAAGCTGAGGAAGAAGCTAGCCAAGCAACTTCATCAACAACAACATCAACTTCAACTCCAACTTCAACAAATCAAACCAAAACCAATATCACCGATGATCATGTCTCAACCAGATAATAATAGTAATATCATTGATCATCATATTCCTTACCATCATCATCGCCCATATGATCATATGTCCTTCACTTGCTGCTCTCACGCTTCTCCCATGTGTCTTCCTCATCCGGTATGTATATCTAATTGTATGCCTTTTTTTGTTGTTAAGCTTTATTCTTATATAGTTAAATTTTGATGCAAATGTTATGATAAAAATCGGCCTTTCATGGATATATAACCAAAAAAACCATTCGAAGGTTTGAACCTACTCTATGCTTGATTACAATACCATACATATCTTGTGTTATACAAAAGTTTTACATGAAAAATTTGAAAGCCTCAAGTGAGAATACTCTTTTTTTTAGGGGAAGATGAACTTGTTAATACTTTTTTTTTTCCTCTTTTTAAATATTGTATATTGATCATTGTTTTTTTTTAGCAACTTAAGCTGGTGGGCTATATATATATATATATATATATTTTTTTTTTTTCTACAAACACTCCATTATAATAAGATTACATGATTACAAGCTTCCTTTGAAAGAAAGCCAAAAATACCAATAAATTTACACAAGAGGAGAGATAATCTAAACATATTGTTCTCAACACATATTGATCACTGTTATATGCATTTTTATGGAAAATATAGGGAAATGGAGGAGAAGCTCAAAACAAAGTGATGAATGAATATTATTGCACCAAAAGTGGAGCTGAAGAGATGTTGATGCATAAACAAATCACGGGTCCAAACTCATCGTACGGTCGAGATTGGATGATGATGATGGATATGGGCCCACGACTATCATATCCCTCATCATCATCAACATCAACATCACCCATTCCATGTTGTAACATGATGATGAGCAGTGCAAAGATACCATTGAAAACCCTTGAACTTTTCCCAATCTCATCCATCAACTCAAAGCAAGACAGTACCAAACTTTAAAGAAAAGACAACAAATACAAAAGAGATTCTGCAGGTGTTTCATTCATGTATCAGTACTGTATGATGTGTCAAAGGGTAAGAAGAAAACAAGTGTACTTGAGGGTAAAGTAATAGCCGTTGGATACAATTCGTTGAATAAACTACACATCTCTCTATCTCTCCTTTCATATGTCTCTATCTAGCTCCGCAGTAGAACTAGTGGGTAGTTTCTTTTAATTAATTTTGTTAAAAGTTTTTTTTGTAAGATCTTTGATGGGGCTAGGAGTTATTATGAGTTGTTAAAATGGGTGTCTTGGTTTCTGTAATTGCATGCATGCATGCATGCATGTGTAGGCTATTGTCTTTAGGACTAGACAGTGAGAAAGATCTCCTTTGTCTAATGTGTAACTTCACTCTTTATTTTGATGTGGTCACCTTTTCTTTTGATGTGTACCATGATTCTCTCCTTTCTCTCTTTTATTTTCTCTTAATAATAATAATTTTAAAGTGGTTACAAAGATTTGCTGCTTTCTGTTAATTAAGGCAATTACAACTTCACATCATTATTATGAAATGCCGTGTATATATATATATATCCATCATACACATACACACATGATTTGATTATAGTATTAGTGTTTGACAAAAAAAAAATCGTATTTTGATATAGTATGACTATGGTTGAATAACGGAAAATTTGGGCTAAGAAAATATTATGGGTTTATTTTTTAATTAGACTTATAACTTCTCTTCTTTTTTTAATTAGACTTATAGTATATGATGTGATCTGAGGAAAATATAGTTTACTCAAACAAATCGATATAATTCAATATATATGGGATGGGAATACTAATGTTCAATAAAGTTGTGATGGTGATTGGTGATTGTTGAGTGCGTGATTGTGATTATGTTGAATAAATTTGTATAATTATAGAATGTGTCATAAATAACAAACCATTAGTCCTAGTTAGGAGGATATTAAACACTGTTTGATTTTTTATGAATTAA
Organism: Camelina sativa; assembly: GCF_030686135.1. Taxonomy (NCBI): domain Eukaryota; kingdom Viridiplantae; phylum Streptophyta; class Magnoliopsida; order Brassicales; family Brassicaceae; genus Camelina; species Camelina sativa. Next base: position 7,651,494 of record NC_141886.1, on the reverse strand, counting down.
TTGTGTATTGTTTTGAATATAAGAACCCATGATCTTTTAGTTAAAATTTTCTCTTCCAATGGTAGGTTCTAATTTTGGGTCTCTTATTTTTGAAAATATTGTTTTTTGAAATTTAAAATTTTTAAATAGAATAGAAGTGGTATAAATGTGTAAACATTTAAGATATTAGAAAATAGAAAATATTGTATTTAATTAATTTTTAAACATACAAAGCATAAAACATATTACAATAGAAATAGAATTCATAAATGGAGAAAATGATTAATTGTAATATAGATTTGTGCCAAATTTTTTGAAACCAAGAACTCTTGAAACATAGTCAAGGATCATAGATTACATGTAAATTCTGGCTTGTTTGTACTGACCACAAGGCATATACTCTAGCTGCAGAAGTTCACCGCATTAAGTTTATCCTCTCTATCATCAAAAAGAAGTTAATAAGATCTGAATGGAACTTTACAAGGAGGAGATTGTTAGACTAAAGAGTATTTGTTTTGAGACCGTGAATTAACTTTATTTCTCTCGTACATCAGCTTTTGAATGATACATCATGAAACCAAAACACTCGAGAGGAGATACATATGCATCCATATATACAGCTTCAGAAAAGAGTTCACAGAAGATGTAAAATGGATGGATATATCATCGTCACTGAAATTTGAAACCAAAACAAAAAGTGATAAAGAAAGGAACAAACAAAGAAAATCCAGTGACTATTGACCCCTATCTCTTTTGGGGACTACTTAGTTTGCTGCAGCGAGTTCTGCAGTGATAATGAAACTTGATTTCCCAGCTTGTCTCAAGTACTGAACATCTCCATTCATCAGCTTCACCAGTTTCCGGCTAACCATCAAGCTTAATCCTTCTTCTGACACATCTTCCTCAGTCCCAAACATTTGGTTTAGTAAAAACTCGGGTATCCCAGCTCCCGTCTGCGTTAACCTGTTTTCATCAACCCAATATCCTCAATGCACTTCTTTTTTGTTAACATCATACTGTGCATTCTAATTAAAAATATATTACCTCATCTCTAAATTAGCAAGATGCACAGAACGTCCAAGCTGATCTTTCCTCAAGGAAGCTGTAACAGTTAGCTGACCTCCGGATGGTGTAAAGTTAACAGACATCAACATGAAATCTTTAGATTTTGCATCTGAGAGTCAAATAAGTGGCATTATCAGAAAGAACACCAGACAAGATCAAGCAACAAGACACCAAATTCAAGAATATTGTATTAAGAACATTGTATTATACCTTTTTCTAGTTTGTCAAGATAAACACTCAAAAGAATCCAACTCTTTATCAGCATTGGTTTCAACTTTCTGATCAATATCATCTCCAGCTGACATAGAAGGCTTCTCATCCTCGTTCCAAAGTTTCCCAAAGTAAGAATCTAACAGTTGAATTCTCTTTTTGGTAACCTTGTTCTCTGATGACGCCCTAACCAAGCATAATTTTCCTCTAAGCGAATAGCAATACGGGATTGGTATTTTACAACTCTTCATCCTACAATCAATCCCTGCCAAGCGTGGTTGCAGCAGCCATTGTTCTATGTTTAAGAACATTACTGCTACCACCAGACGAAAACGTCTTGAACCATTTGAATCAAACAATACTTCTCCTTTACAAGGAACTTCATGGTGAAGAGGAAACAGTGCCTTTTTCTTCAGGTCCTGTCCATTTTAGAGCAACATGTCATCATCATATATCTCTTCATTCACCAAAACCCAAAGCAGAATTTCACAGAAACATACAAAAACACGAACTTTAGAAATGCATATGTCAAGTTTTAAAAAATCGAAACTTTAGCTCAGCCCTCCTAAGAAAATCATAGAAACCTAATTGGGATATAGAGATCAGATTCAGGATAATCTCATTGGGGCATTTAATCAAACAACAAAAGGGCATAACTTTTTCAAGAACCCAACAGCGAAACGAGTAACAAAAGCCAAGCTCTTTGAAGTGAGAAATTGTCTTCTTCCTCACCGTTTCCTTCAGACTTGTCGTCAATTAACGAATTCGAGAGAGTAAATTTTTTAAACCTGCATGGGTGATATTTATAAGAAAAAATTAAGATATAATATAGTTAAGTGATATTACATGTATATTATTTTAAACTAATCTAAATATTTTCAATAATTTGTTTAGGTGTGTTAAATCAAATTTGGATTCGGACGTTTGTACGGGATTATATTCATGAATACAATTATTTGATATAGCATTGAGATAATAATAGTTTCACCAAGAAATCCGGATGACATGAAATTCAGATCAAATATGAATCTAATTAGTAATTAATTAGATTTTTATTAAATCCATAAACTATCAACCGGATTAAAAATACCAAAAATTAAAAATTCTCCGTCATATGACCCAAATTGTCAAGTTGGTCAAACACATTCTGATAGACCTGTCTCATAATGAATTTTATATGTTTTTACCCGTAGTAAAAATTTTATTAAACTTGTAAATTATGAAATTTATAAAATCAGTAACAATGATTAAAACCCATGAACCTATCAAACCAAATTTATAAAATTAGCAAATATTGATACAAACCAACAACCTAATGACCTAACAAACTGGTTGGTTCTGGTTCAATAATCATTCTTTTAGACATATTTTAGGAATTGTCATATTTTTCCTAACATAACATAATTCGTTTCATAACATAACATATTAAACGTACAATATTATTATTTAATTAAGTATATTGTATATTTTTATTTATCATAAATCTATACCCAAGTAAATTTTTTTTTTTAACATTTATTAAAAAGGCCATTGTTAGATAAGAAGATCCCCCCATTCCGATTAGATATTGTGTGGGTTCATCGTATCCACACAAACGTCCCTTTTGACTTTTGAGTCACCGTCACCATGCCGAGAAGAATCATGTCACAGATGTTTCACTTCGTCGATCGATAATCTCTACCGCCGAACCATCGACTTCTATCTAGCAATTATCAACAGACCCGTCGGCTTCTATCTTTCCACGATTACCAGAACCGTCGGCTTCTATTTTGCCGCTAATCGATCAACCATTTGAGCTTCTTCTTTCGTTATACCTGTACACTTCAGCTCCATATCAGGTGAAAAATAGTTACTAAAAATATTCGTTTTCAGATCTTGGCTAGGGACTGTATAGAGTCTGGATAAGATGTAATTCACTAAGTTTACATCACCACATACTCATGCCATACATTTAGGAGGATAGTTAAAAAATTTGTGTTAGTCCAAGTTTATGAGATACATGCTTTGACATAACAATAATGTGCCCATAAACTTTCTTTCTTGGTTTGTCCAAAAAAAAAAAAAACTTTCTTTCTTTAAACTGGACGTCTTCGAATAATCTTAGAATATTTAATTTCCATTTTCAATTTGGATAGAAAAATTGATATGCCCAATTTGATTTGAATCCATGACATGCAAGAATTCAATGCTTTACTATAAAGTATTTCTTTCATTTATTGATTTTTTTCTAGACTCTATGTCAAAGTAAAAATGTGTTATATGTCTTCATACTTCATTATGATTTTAGGATTCATTTTATAAGATTAATTTTGTAGGATTCATTTTGTAAGATTAATTTTGTAGGATTCGTTATGAATTAAGATCAACTATACCATCGATTTCAAATCTGGAAAAAATTTCTACGATTGAAAAGATTACCTGAATAATTTGTTTTCCCTTCTGATTGCAGTAGCTCATCAAGTCTATCAAGTATGGAAGTTGATGCTGTCGTACCAAAAGGTGAGATATTAAAAAATAGTGTTTTGAATGGCTTATGGTTACTTAGCAAAAACCAAGATAAAAGTTAGTTATATATGTTTACCTTTTTTTATTGACAAACCGTTGTATAGAATATGTGGGTAAACCACATAAATCTGTTTGAACCATAAAGAAAACATATTAGAACAAACCAAAAATCTTGTATAGTTTGATTCTTACACGAAGCAAAGTAAAAACAAATATTTTGACAGGTTCTATAAAATTATAAAATATTGAAATACTAATTAGATTCTTCTTTTTTTTTTTTGGTCAAAACTAATTAGATTCTTCTTAACATGATTTATTTAAAATCAAATTAGATCTAGTATCGTAGATGAAGATATAAATAAATCCTTACCAATTGTTGATTGTTTGAAAATCCTAAGAGTTGAGAATTCTGATTTGCAGACTTATCAATTGTACTTTTCAGCTGCAAAATTGTTAGGAACACAAATTAAAAAACTTAAATATTGATGTAAAACATAAGAAAAAAGAAATATTAGTAGCTTATCTCTACTATATTCTTAGATACGTACAAATTGATATATCCAGTATGCTTAGTGAATTGCTTCCATGATTGAAGGATCCTGGTTTGGATGCTTGGATTTGCTAACTCGTTTTAAAAGCTTAATGTTATTAAGGTATGTGAATCCATCAATCTTTTTGTTTGTTTTGTGATGGATGTTTTTGAGTGAAAGACATTAGAGCATCTCCATTGGTGGTAGTTTAATCAATTTTTTAGAAACTTTCAGAATTAAAAGTAATTAAAAAAATGAAAACAGCGCTAAAAACTTAACCATCGATGCTAATTTAAGAGTTTTTAGAGTTGTATCTTAACTATAACGTGTCGGTATGTGAGTGGCTAGGGAATTTTTTTTTGTTTCTTTGTTCTTTGCCGTCGTCTCGTCTATATCGCTGGCGTCGACTACAAAGTGGAGACCATAGTAAGAGCTCATACAAGGTAATTCATCTTCCTTTCTTATTCTTAAATCATTGAACCTCTTTTGTTTGGGAATGTTTACAGAGAATCTTGTTTGTTTCTCTGATTTGTTCTAGTAGAGAAATATAACCACAGTGGAATCTAACGAGGAAGAAGTTAAAATAGCAATGAATATGGCTGAGAAGAAACTTTCGGAGAATGATTACAATGGAGCGAAGATATGCGTTGACAAGGCTAAGAATTTGTATCCGAACCTTGATTGGTTTGAAGTTAACTTTGTTACGAGGTTCGTATCTCCTTCTTTTATGTTGGTGATTTTGGGTTCCTATCTTAGTTTGATCGATGAATGGACTTGTACATCTGTGGGAAAAAGAGTTAACAATGTTAGGAGGACTTTGTTGAATAAATAAACGCTTATAATTGAGGTCTGAGTATAGATAGATCGAAGCAGGCTAAGATTAACTTCCTAGTTGTTCTGCTTAGTAATCATACATACTCATGTCTTTTTAGTTTGAATGATCGGTTGTATGTTTCTTACATTGAATGAGTTTCATGTTCAAGAAGCAATTGTTCTTCTGTTAAAGCCACAGAGAAAGACATCTCGTAATATATACATATATTTTCACTATCTGTCTCCATATTTTTCTACTCTAGCTATGGCGCCCATTGAGATTCATTGCAGGTTGTGCTTTCATCTTGGGAGTCAGTCGTTGAGTTGCAGCCAAGACTAGATGAGATATCGAAATGCCCTTGTGAAGGAATGATGGTGACTGCCGCTGCTTCTCCGTTTGATTTCTGTAGCCGCTACTTTGCCCCCAGATTTGGGATCAATGAGGTAATTATACCAATACAATCTTCAGATTAAAGAGCGAGTGATCGAAACAGCAAAAGAAAACATGACCTAGCTCTTTTTGCTTTTTTACTTAAAAAGGACCCTAGCTATGCACAAGTGTGATTTCTTGGCCTACCAGGTTCTCTCTCTTTCTCTCTTCTCCACAGGCTTTTGATACCACTTTCCAAAGATTTGGTTATTTTAAAATTGTGTGTTAGGCTTCATATATACAAATACAATTGTTCTTCTGTTATTCAAACTTGTTTGCAGCACCAAAGAATAATAGAAGATTCAGAAAGAATGAAGCACCAACCGTAATTTCTCCAAAGCAATATAAGAGAAGATTCAGAAAGGCAAGACAATGACTACTTACTTCCTCATGGTCCCTGATCAATGGTCTCCGCCTACTGTCGTTGCTAATGACTCCAGATCTGATCAACCTGAAGAAACCTCTCAAGCCGGTACACAAACAGAGTGATATAAGGAATCATCATATTGTAAAGTGTTTTGGGTCTTGTATAGATTTTGGTATTAGGGAAGACAATGAAGAAGAGAAGAAGTAGATATATACTTGCATACATGTAATTGTAATAGTTTAGGATCAATCATTGGACCCATGAAATTTCAAAGTTTCTTAATGAATTGCTTAACATATTATTTTTCAAAATTTATGACAAAATTCTTTTTAAGCAACTTTGTTAATGAGCAACCAATGGAGATGCTTTTAGAGCTTTAGGTTACTAAAAAGGTAGAACCCGAATGCTATATTTATATACAAAAGTTTGTAAACAATTGTTGACGATATTTAGTTTCTGTATTTTTCCATAAATTCGAATATCTTAATTTCGTATTCTATTTAATGTGTAGAAAAAATTGAATCATCATTCTATATTTTTCTCGATTTGATAAGATTATATTCCATATTTGTAGTTATGTTTAAATGTTATTTGGTAAAATATCAATAATATGAGATTTCAATCCTACGTAAACTAATGCCTATATTACGGTTTGTGATTAATGCAGTTATTGTAGTTACTAATTATTAGGGATACTGACTTGGTTGTGATATTGATTTGAGATGAAAATATAGAGGATGCTTAGGGATTAATTGTTCTAGTTTTTGAAAGTTTTGTTTAAAAAAATATTGTCAAGGCTGATTCGTTGATTCGGGTAATGATTGAGTCCGATTAAATAGCAGATATTGTTTAATTGTTTGGTATTATATGTAATGAGATTGGTATTGGTGATAGTTAAGGCAATTCGCTTTTTTTTATAGAAATTTCAATTCAATCATATATTCCTTAACTAACATATATTTTTGTTTCTGGTTGGTTTAATCCTTTTGTTTTCTTTTTTTTTGCAGGCAACCAGCGTGATTGGATAAGGGATTATATATTCCATAGTCAATCTAGCAAAACAGGATCCGAATATGTTTAAACTGGGTCGGTTAGGATCCGAGTGTCAAGGCCATTTAATCTTACAAATTTTCCCTTGTCGTTCTCTTTTTGTGTTCTCTAAAGATTTTTATTTAAGGGCATTTCATGGCATACTGATTTTATTGTTTTTTTTTATCCCTAAGTGTGCTTCCCAATTAATAGTATAGATTCATAGTGTAAAATATTTCAAAGTATACATGTTACAAGTATTGTGTGTTCGGTTTCAGGAGAACAACATTAGTCCCCCTTTCTTGGTAGAACAAAGCTATATATGGTGGAGCTGGTGGTGAACCAACAAAGGTCTCTCTCAGAACAGGGGAGAGGCACCTCGCTGTAAAGAACACATAGAACAAATAAAACCTGTAAAAAGGAATGGCTGCTGAAACAAGGGATTGTATGTGGGAACGACCTAGGATAATCATTTTGGTGAGGTCCTTGAGGTAGTTGAGGGGACTGGGGAGCTAGGTTGGAGTTTTGATTAATGGCATTACAAAGGGGTTGTTAGGTGGCCCTAGTGAAAGTTGAAGGAAAATAACAGAAGAAAAATTTAGCTTGGAAATAGGTAAAACCGTAAAAGTTGTATTGGAGTAGAAAAATCCTTTTGAGAACAACATATATCCTCGATCGGTGTGTGTGAGTTCTTTTGCTGAGTATTATTCGAGTTTAAGGCTCATATATATATATAATGCACTTTTCAGTTGTAAATGTTGATAGTAAATTTTGAGATGCTAATTCCAAAAATATAGATATATCGATGCTAAATCCTAAAGGCAGTGTTAATTGGTATTAATCGTTTGATTAAACTCTCAATTAGCCATAAAAAAAACTATTACTTTTTCTTTTAAAAATATTAAATTGTTTTCTTAAGTTATTATTATTATTATTTTGTATAATAAAACTCTTTCAACTGTATAACAACATAGTAACATTTAAATCTTTAATGTATCACCCCATGTTTACTAACTATAAGTTCCAAATTATATTTTTCTCCTCAAATGATTCTTTCGAAGGGATAAAAACAAATATATAATTTTGGGAATTTGATCTTTGTCATGAAAAAAATGTAAAATAACTAGGACACCGAGTTCAGAATAAAACGGAGAGATCTGATCGTTCTATACACTCTTGTTACCGTGTTACTATAAATTTCACGGAACACAAAACGTATCTTTTTCAGTTGATCGCCGTTAACGGTGGTCGACCGTTACTACTAAGGTGTTTAGCATCTCCGTTAGATTGCTGAAGCATCTGTTTGGGCGACTTGGAGGAATCGTGAAACGCTTTCAACAATTCCTCAAACGACGGCGTTTTCAGTTCTTCTATTGATCCAACCGTTGGGATGTTGTACACTCTCTTCCTTGGCGTTGAGCTTGTTGCTTCATCCACCTATTAATTTACAATTTTGATAAATATAAACAATTTTTTGTCCAATTCAATCATGATTAAAATAAAAATGAACAGATCGTGTTACCTTGTACTCGTGACCAAGACATTTTCCTGTCTTTTCTTTGATGTCTACTACGTTGCCATCATGGTGGCTTCTTAGTTCTTTCAAGTTTTCAGAACAAGGAGCGATTGTGGAATTAACATCCGCTGATGCGACTTTATCGAGTTGTAAAGATTCTGCGAATTTAAAATGATTAGAATCAAATATATGGATTTATATATATGAATGGAAAACTGAATTAGATTACTTACGGTCAATGGATGAGAGGATATCGCTGTTTGCCGAATCGACATCGCTTAATGTGGTTGAGACCGCAGAAGAAAACTGAGCTCGTAGTTTCTCATTGTTTTCTATGGCTCCTCTGGTTTTTATATCATTATTAACATAAATAAGATCAGTTTGAATTTGGATATTGTATATAGAAAATAGGGATTAGCAAGGAAGGTGCATTACCGGATGATAGAATCCGCGGATGCAACATTCCTCTTCTCTAGATCGACCAAAGATTCTTGAGCGGTCTTCCATTGTTGAGTTCCGGTTTTGGAATTCTCCAGGCTATGAAAAACAATGATGTAGTCAAAGAATTAAAACTGGCATAACAAAGTAATTGAGTTTGTTTTGGGTTGAATCGAATAGAAAGTGAAAAATACCATTTTAGAAGCATGTTTTGCATATCTTCCTTTGCAACCTCAACTGCGGAAATGTTATCGAGATGATGAGATTCCGCTTGGCTCATGTGAGCGTTCCATTGGACTTTAACTGAAGAAGCTGAATCTTTCATTGCAGACATTTCTTGCTGCAGTGCACCGGTTTGGGATGATGATCCGTCGCGAATATCCTGCACAGCCATCTGAACCAATTCCTTCTTCCTAGCGTTTGAACTCGCTAGTAACTCCGCCACTTTTTCAAGCATTTGTTTTTCTTCATTTGCAATGGATTCCTGAAATATAGAACAATTTCCTTATAAATTCTAGCATAAGAGAAGCTTTAATATCATTTGTGGTATAGAATTAGACAAGGAGTAGCGAAAAACTTACCTCAAATTTCTTAGTGAATGCAGATAGTTTCTGCTCGTTGACGTTTTGAGCATCTTCTGCTAGCTTCGTCAGCTTAGTGGAATGCGTGTCTAGAGTCTTGAAGAAGTCTAACATCACAGTGGAGACAGATTTAGCAGACTCCATTGAACGGGAATGCAAATCGCGCTGTTGCTGTGTAAATGCAGAGAGCTTCTCCTCTTGATTGTGAAGGCTACCTTGAAGCCCGTCAAGTAGTGCATACGCCTCTGATGTAAATCCTCTAAACATCTGATTCAAAACACCAGTTCATAGGGTCAAGAGTCACTCATAAGAATATTAGTTCTTCATAAGATATAGGCTATAGGATGATTCTCTTCTTACATCTTCCAGTGCACAAGAATGTTTTGTCACTTCCGAGTTCAAGTCATTCAAAGTCGATTGGCTGTCTTTATCTAAGTTCCCTGCTATATCATCTAAAGACTTGATGCCTGAATTGTACTTTTCCTTCAACTGTGCTAATCTTCCCTGTAGTGTTTCAGTAGCCTGTAGAGAATACGATTAATTGTGTGAGTAAACATAACCGAAGATAGGCATCACTGTTTAAAAAGGTAAGCTAGAAAATTGTGTAACCTACCTCTGTCTTTGCAGATACGAAAGATGCCATAACTTTTTCCATGTCTTCCAATTGTTTTTCCTGCTGGCTCACTGAACCTGCAACACTGTTGTTCAAGAGCTCAAGTTGCCGTAGCAGTTGTGACTGGAACTCTTGGATGAGCGATCTATTGCTGTCTTCAATTTTGTCCTTCCTCTCTGGAAACAAAAGCTGAGTTAGTTTTCAGAATGTGATGGCAAAAATGGAAGAGAGGAGAGAGAGCAATACACACCAATTTTGGCAAACAAGTTGGAAACATCGGATGCTGCATTTGCCAACTCTGCTTGAAGCTCGATAGCACGGTCAACAAGTGTTTTCTCTGAGGAAATGTGAAAAAGGTGTTATATCATCTGAAAGATACAACTATTTAAACATCGACGAACAGGAGAAATAAACTCAGCTTGTTACCAACTTACCAGATTTCAGGAGATTGGATATCAAGTACTCTTTATCCTTAATTGTTGCAACTGCCTGTCTATGTTTCTCTTCGAGATCTAACAATGCTTGTTCCGTTTCCCAGAGCTTTTTCTAAAATCAGAGAAAGAAAAGAGTATAAGAAGGTAGGCCTTGCATGTCAGTGGAAATGGAACTGTGCTCGGCAACAAGTCGCAGAACAAAAGAACTTGTAATACCTCAGTTTTATTAAGCTTCTCTCTCAGTCCAGCAGTTACAAGCTGTTCCGAGTTGTACAACTCTTGAAGCTCAACAATTTGCTACATTCAACAATCAGGATTGTCAGCATATTTGGTAGCCGGGAAGGAACCAACTGCAAATTTATCTTACAGGAAAAGAGGACAGAGAACCAAAAGTTCACTATACTCCTTTCAAGCTCACCTTGTCTTTAGCTTCTCCCTCAACTTCCATTTGCTCTATCTTTTCAGCCATAGCCTGCAGAAACCGATAGACAATGAAGTCTGAATCTATAATCTAAAATTGTGAAATGATTGTGGCACTTATTCCTTGATAAGAACAGCACCTTTTTCTCGGCTTCTTCTTGAATATATCTCTCCTTAGGAATATAAATTCCATTTTTCTCCCTTGTAGCATAGACCTCTGATACAGTCAAGAACAGACTTTAAGTATTTGATAAGCAAAGGAGATCCTCAATATGTGACAAAATATATACCTTGCTTTAGACGTTCAATTTCAGAATACAAATCTTTCATAATAGCTGATTTCATCATCTTCTGGTTAACCTGATTGTAGCAGAACAGGTGTTATATGAGTAAAGTGGCAGAAATAAAAAAGAAGCATATTTCATATATTTATGTTTGACAGACCTCTGGTTTATTTTTAATGTGTTTCGCACGGTGTGCATAATCAAGTGTGCTGAGTGTTTCTTCCAGGCAATGAACAGAGGGTGACACTGTAGCAATTACACATGTTTTTGTTTTTCCTCCCAAAGAGTCTCTCAATAATCTTGTCAACTTGCTTTCTCTGAAATTTAAATGCGTATAATCGTACGATTAGAAACCTGTAAATCATGTATCAAATCTTCCAGACAGAGGTATGTGAAGGCATAATCTTTCTCTTACCTGTATGGAATATGGCCAGAGTGTTCAACCAACGCATTTATGACACGTCCAAGTGTGAGCAAACTTTTGTTGATCTCACCAGCTTCCCTGGCTCTACCCTGCAATATAGTGATCTCATATATGTTAGTAAAATCATGAGGTTAGACACACTACTATACTGTCAATGATAAAATCATGGTTCTATACTGTTGGATCTATTATATGTTATGTGTACCTCTCGAGCACCAGACCGTGAAATATTCTCTGAACCAGCAAGATCAACAAGATTTAGCTTTCCACTTTTGACAATCTCTTCCCCCTCTGGAGTACATTCCTTAATATGGATTGTAACCGAAAATATTGAATGAGATCTACTACTTTGTTTGTTGAGAAGAGTCTCTGCTGTGCGTCTCTTGGCTGACCCTTTCTCCAAGACTTTATAAATCTCATCAGCAGTAGACACTATTTCTTCTTCCAAACCTCTCACAAAAACGCCACCTTTGCCGTCTTCCATAAGGGCCAGAGGTTTCTTTGATTTATCATCCGTAAACTTTGTTTCTTCAGGAGCTAAAAGGTCTGTCAGTTCTTCATTGTAGAGCTCAAGAAAAGAAACTTTCAAACTGTATTCAGCAGCACTTTGTGCTTCCAGTATATCAAATATCTGTTTAACTGCTCTAGGGATAACACCTGCATCACTTGGAATTTCACCGTTCTGGCAAGAGAAAAGAAATAGGTTCCATCAAATGAGGATTCGTTACCATATCAGAGAAAATACTTCAAAAATGATGTTCTTGAATTGGGGTTACCTTTTTCCTTGCTCCTCCTTCCATTGTGTATGTCTTACCAGTTCCCGTTTGCCCATATGCAAAGATGGTGCAATTATACCCATCAAGAACCTCGAAAACAATGGGAGAAACTGCTTGATGATACAAGTCCTTCTGTTGGGATGTTGGCCCAAAAACCTAACAAATTTCACAAATTGGTAAGCATGACACTATCTTTCAGAAACTTATCTAAAAAGCCTTAATGAGATAAAAAAAAAAACCTTGTCAAACAAAAACGTTTTATCAATCTGCTTCCCAGCTATATTCTGTGCTACCGCAACTTCCTTTTTGCGGTCATTGCAGGTAAGTACCGCAGGTGTTTGTAACCTAGTCTCCTCAGAATTAAACGGTCTGAAAATTCACAGAACCAAAACCACCAGAGAGTAAAGATTATTAGCACACTAAAATACCAAAATAAGAAGCTTCTTACTACTACCGTCCTGCCAAAAAAGGGAATTATGCAAAGTGTACCTGCAACGAACGATGACTTGTATATTCACACCCTTCTCTTTCTCATTCTTGCTAACTGGATTCGAGTTTGAATTTGTTGAGTTTGAGTCAACAACTCGAAAATCTCGATTTGACTTCTCAGTCGAACGCGGAGTCTGACATGGAGATTTCGCCGAGCTTCCTCTCTTCGAATTGTTAGAATCCATCTCCTCTTAAAATAGTTTCGCAAAGCAAACCAAAACCTAATCTATCTCTGCATCAACGGAGAAACAAAAACCCTATCAACCGCCATAGTAAGGATCCACACAAAAACAAAGCTTAAATCTCAAATCAATACAACTCAAAATCACAAATCGAATTTACAAATTAACGAAATCACGCCCTAAACATTGAACCAAAAAAAAAAAAAAAAAAACAAATCCGTAATCTCAAATTAATCCAAGTTTCAACCCTACAAATTACGCATACACCTCGAAAATAAACTACGATTAGAATCGTCAATGGAAGATACGAAAACTCAAAAACGCGTCTCTAAATCAGGAGGAATGAGCGAAGAAATGTACCCGATCGAGCAGTTTAGATTCCGATTTCCTTGAAGCAAGCTCGCGATTACAAATACAAATTCGAATTTGAATTTTGCGATGGTGGTTTAGTTTTTTTTTTTATCTTCGCCGATGAAGAAGAAGAGAGATGAATGAAGAATGAAAAAAATATAAAGACGCTTCTGAGAGAAACAAAAAAAAGGGTTAAATTAGAACGAAAGAGCTAAAATATGAATTTTTTTGAGGGAGGATTAAAATAAAAATAAAACAAATAAATGAGCCGTTACGGTAGGCAGGCGTTTGTCGTTTGACTTGTTAGACGCTTCATAGAGCCTAACGGCGTTAAATTTTGAACCGTTATGTTTGTAAAAAAATCCGTGATCCGACCGTTGCGCAAAAGGACAAACACGCAAATAAAGAAAAGGTGATTTGAAAACTTTCGAATGTTTTATTTTTATTTTTGAAGTATTTTTGTTTTGTTCTTTAGTCCCTTAATTCTTCTTAATATATGTGATTTGCCCCATAATGATTTTAAAGATTATATTATAGTGACATTGAAAAGGTTGATTTCTTATAATTAAAATTTATTTTATTTTATATAAAGTATTTAATGACCATTTATCTATTTTGAAACCCTGTGAACACAAATCTAGACTTGTACATTGTGAATTTTGGAGTCAAGATATGATTTGATTTAACAAAGAAACTAGTATATAGTTTTAAATGAAGTAGCTATAATTATATTACTATGATGTTACTCAATTCGAGAAATTGGTATATGTTAAGTGGAAAAAAAAAACATGGCCTCACGTCGAAGTACGTATATGTGAAGGGGGGGGGGGGGGGGGGGGGGGGTGGGGACACGTGACGTGATTTTACTTAACAATGTACCTGTTTGAATATGGCTTGGAAGTTTTTGATTCAGTAGTTTATTTTTCTTAACTTAACAATGGATGTGTGTTTTATAATTTTTAGGTTTTAGGTTTATGTATTAGATTGTAATTTTGCATAAAATTTGGATGGTAATTTGTTGATTTTTTTTACAGAATCGATAAATTCAGTCAATACATATTAAGTCAAAATCTCTGGCTAATTTTGTTCTTATGATGTTTTTACAAATTTCTGGCTAATTTTGTTCTTATGATGTTTTAAAATTGATTAAATCTCTGGCTAAGAAAATTGTTTTTCTTTCTTTTTCTTTTGCTGTTTCTTTGTTTTTGTTTTTTTTGGGGTTTATTGTCAAAAGTTTCTTTTGATGTTTTTTTGTGTGTGTTTTAGATCTGTTAGCAGATCCGCTAAAATGAAACTAATATATATATATATATATATATATTAAATTATATATATATATATATAAATTATTATTAACCTAACATTTTAGACATCTTAAATTATTGTCTTAATCCACCCTATGAGCATAATCCAGAGTTGTTTATACACGACTGACGACCCCTACGTTATTGACACTCTTGAGTTATCTAGTGAGATGGCATATGCATCAAAGTGAAAAATTTGTCGCCAATGTACCTTTGTAACGATCGATGCTAAGGGCCTTATCAATATATTTTTTGGTTTAATTTCACATTATTGCCCAATTGAAAACCCTATAATAGGCCCAGTTCTATGTAACCCATTTGTATATTTACCGAACATAAACCTCCCTATACGTTTGACTATTCTTCTTATTAATTATGCCATCCACGTCAAATAAAAATGTGACTATTCAAAAATATATAAAACACGTCCGACACCTCAGTAGCAAATCAAGCATGTAGTAGTAAGTTAGTTGGTGGTGTAACAGTTAGTTGAATGACCGTTAGGTTTAACACCTAAGTTTCAAAAATTTCCCGGGAGACAAATAGATTCAAAACACAAAGCAAAGAGAAAAAGAGAGAGAGAGAGAGAGAGAGATCAATGGAAACATGAATGAAGAGGAGAGAGTTGGTTCATCGTCCTCTTCTTCGTCTTCTCTTCCTGTGAGCTACGGAGTTGACGGTGAAAAATACGAATTCTCTTCCTCTGTTTCTTCTCTGTCTCAACCGTTCTCTCCGGAAGGTTCAAGTAACAAGAGTTTTGTTCTTGAAAACAATCTTTCTTCTGTTTTCTCGTTGGACCATAGAAACAATAACATCCTCATCTTTCCTAGAGATAGACCATGTTCTTGTCTCCACCATGTGTAAGCCCTTATCTCTCTTTCTCTATTCATTTTCTTTTTGTTCTTAGGATTCTCATTTATTGGGTTTCTTGCAGCTTGGAGTGGATTCTACAGAGATGTTGTCGTTGCCTCTGTTAGCCTACCTTCTTCTTTCAAACTTAAACCATTAAAATCTTGTGGCCGGTCCTCATGCTATATCAAATTATATGCAAGTAGTAATAGCTTTTTTTCTGTTAATTTTTTTTACTAAGTCGTTGGTTTTAATTTGTTACTTTGAAGAAGTTTGAACTGCCCTTATTTAGTGAATTATTTTATAGTTTTACCAAAAAACAAATAACAAGAATTGAGATCTTACGGTAGCTACTAAGCTAAGCTACAACTTGTATTAGAATTTCGCCCCTAAAGTTATTAATAAACGGTGGCCTGAAACTCTTGTTTCAGAGGTTTTATGCCGAACCGGATCTTATTAATTGTATTGTACTAATCTGGTTTCTCGTAAAACAAAGTGTAACTTTGCTTTAAAAAAGTTGGGTCAGTGCTACTAATCGACGATTTAAGACAACCAAGACTATCTCTATTTCCGTTTACATCATATATATGATTCATGTATTTAGCATTATCATGATCAAATCAAAATTTCATAGAATAAAAAACTTTATTAAGTTGATCAGTATCAAAGAAGCTCTTTTACTCATCAAACCTAATGGCCTTTTGTGTTTACTAGTTTAATTTTGAGAAAATTATATATAAAGTGTGACAGTAGAAAGAGATCAGTATCAAAGACCTCTTACATCTATTGCAACAAAAATACATTCAACACCTCCTTACCTAGAAAGAATTGCAGCATGCTATCTCTACACCAGTGGAGAGCTAATCAATGTTAATCTTCACATCCGGCACATTTCTGGACAATATTGCAAAGTGCATAATTAACCCTAATCGGAAGTATCTAGTATTTTACATTTGCTTCTTTAATTTGGATATATAGCCGACACACACTGAGCAAGCTACTTAAATTGATGTATCATGCCACCAACAAGCAATGCAAGCTACTAAAAGGGTCCTACGATACCATGCATAGTTGGATTGGATGTACTCTTCTGCGAGAATTTTCTTTTGAAGTTGTAAGTTCATTGATATTCCCCGCATCTTATGATGTGAATAGGGTTGGTGACAATGCTGATTTCATTTCCACAAAGGTATATATATATATATATATATATATATATATATATATATATCAATTACTTAAGTGGAGATGTACATGTGAATTCTTACTCATCTCATCCAAGAAGTAGTACTGAGGAGCAAATCCGACGTCTAAATTCCCTTGGCTATGTTTGCTTCTTGAAGAATTATTTGACTTTCTCTTCCAAATAAACTGATTGTTTTACTTTGAAAATGTAGATTCTTCGTCGTATTTATATGTTAAATCAAATATTACGCTCAAGATTAAGCATATAGCACGGTATCAATCTTGATCTTATTTGCTTTTCGCATGCATGCTAGCTGTCCTAGCAAATTGGCCAAGTTGCTGTTCAAAAAAAAAAAAAACATGTCTGCCGCCGCCGACCCAAATGGACGTGGACTGGTCCGTTTGACAATTCTAATAGTATCCAATTACCAATTATCACTATATATATCACGACCAAATTCAATTCATTGTTCTACGAGTCTCACGTCGCATATTTCCATCAGACTAGTTAGTTGTGATTAGCTAATCCCTAATCTATTTCATTATATTATGTACGTACTCCTCAGTCCTCACTCATGTATCAATCATTGGAAAAATGCTATGGAGCAAAATAGTTAATTCACATTATTTAATGTTATTGTGTATAGAGTTCCATTACTTTCTCTGAATTTTTTATAGCATTTTAGGGTCTTTATTTGTCCAGAATTGTGTATAAAATACTCCAAATTTTCAGATTTATAAATTATAGAACGAAAAGCTGTTATTTATTTACTTTAGTACAGGGTCCAAATTTTTTTTGAGCCGGCACTATCATAATCGAAAAGAATTTAAGAACTGTACGGCATATAATTGATTTAGATTTGGAAATTCACGAAAATAGGTAGTAAATTTATTCAACCAAAGGAGAAACAGAGAATCATGTAGTGTTTGGTCACTCAATGATCCATACAAATCCCAATTTATTGACGATAGAGTTTATTTAAGAGGATGATCCAACGGCACCTAATAGTGCCACCACAATGTGAAGTCGAAATGAGAGTGAGAAGTAAATGTTTCATCTGTTTTTTGAGTGGCCAATTAAATAAGAAAGTTGTTTTTATTTCGATTTTGGACAGCTCTCTTTCTACTGTCACACTTACCTGTCCCTATTTATTACCTTTTTTAGTTTTTTTTTGCCCCAAATTATTTATTTACGATCTACTCGAATATTGTGAAAATAATCAACTATTGTTAACAGTTTTTATTATAACAACACGAGTCTTCGACCACGCTTACTTAAATTAAATTCCCATGTTTTCATCCGAAAACTAAGGGTTTCCATATCTCGTTGGACACAAAAATGTGTTTGTTTTACTTTTACCATTCAAACCAATGTGCTTTAAATGCAAATTATGGTTATTATCAATCTTAAGTGGATAAACTATAGTCCTACAGAATTTCTGAATATTATCGATTTATCTATTTAAAAAATGGAATTACATATTGAATGAGTTATAGAGAATAGAGATTATCGGTCCACAAAGTAAACGTGTCAGAACCATACTGTAACCAAATTTAGTATTTAAACAAGGAAAATATCATTGTGGTCAATTGATTTATAAAATGACAGAATTGTTAAACATCGTAAGAGATAGCTATACATACGTGGCTGTGGTTCTTACTCTTTGGAGTTTTCGATCCTTCCCTGTAATTTTTTGTGGGTACATACCTCTGTAAGGTCAGGTCTATGCTTAGGAATATTAATTCTAATACAACAAATCAGTTGACAAAAAAAAAGATAGCTATACATATGTATAAAAATACCGCTATTAATATTTTTCATTTTCCTTTTTACTTGGTATATAATTTATAGATATGGTCACATAGTCATATAGTTTTCTACAAAAAAATAAAGTATGTTTTATCATTTGAACACATTCGATTCTGAAAATATATTAAGGGATTAGCAAAGCTATAACACTTTTTTTTTCGTAAGCAATGAGTATACTTTTAAATACAAAAAATTAGTATTACATAATCAAATACTAATACTACTAATTAACGTCAAAAGTAAATTATTATTAATAAGGAGATTTTTGTCATTTTCCATGGAGACAAATGGGCCCAGAATCTGGTAATGAAATCAAATGACCATTGAATGTTTGCCTACCAAACAGACTTCTCAAAAACAAAAAAAATGTTTACACGGAAAAAAATTAAAATAGAGAAAATTATCATTTATGTGATGAACAATGCCAGTTATTTTAAAACCTTTTCCCGGGTGATATAGTTTCTTTTTAAATTGACGAATTTGTCTCTAAAAATACTGAACAATAAAATAAATAATTAATATTAGTTTTTGTTATTTTTTTGAAATTCTTATTTCTCTTACCTTCGATTATTCATCTTTTTCCATTTCTCTCTTTCTCTCTCTTCTTTTCTCTCTAGAAACCTCCATATCTCTTCTTCCATCTCCAATGAATTCCAGTGGCTTCATCTACTGGAGAAAAAATAGAACCAACCTCCATCGTTGATGAACAAATCTTTTTGTTCATTCTGGAGATGCTCCCTTCAAGACTGAGTATGTTATTTCTCAATTTTAAGATTCTCTTGTTTGTTTCCTTTTCCATACAATTTTAATGGATCAGATCTAACATCTGACCTGATATTTGTTTTTCGATGGACCAGATCTGGTAGACCAGATTCGAAGGAACATATCTGGGTGGACTAAACCCTTAACATGTTGTAGGAGGTGCTCATGTTGTCATCAAAGATGTTTCCATCGAGATTGGAGATGAAATTCATCTGTTATCTTTGGAGACCAAATTAGGTATTAATTGATGGACAAGATCTAGAGGACATTAATGTACCATTCACATAACTTGTTCATCATCCCTTTGTCAAAAATTGACTAACTCTCATTTTATTGTCCATTTTGCATATCTCCCAACCATCATTAGACACAAGTGTTGAAGAGGATTCAAGGATGTGATTCCTGAATGAAAACATTAAAGACCTAACTAGGTACTAACTGATGGATTAGATCTAAAATGTTGTCCATCTTCTAATTAGTCTACTAACTTTGTTACAGCCTGTTTTTCTTAAATTATTGCATGTTATTTTTGTTGTATTCATCTCTTTAGTGTCTCTTATGTTCGATGGACATGTGTTATTTTGTTCGATGGACATGTTTTTATAAACCAAATTGTGTACAAACATCATAAACAGAATAAAGAGTGGACAAAAGTATAGACTTAGCACAAGTAGTGGACAAACATTTTCACATGTTTATCATTGTTATAAATCATTTTGTCTACAACCAATATGTTGACAAATTTATAGTTTAAACATATTGTCTACCATAATAGTGGACCAAATTTAAAAAAAAAAAGACTTGTCCACAATACAATATGGACAAGAAGCAAACAATGTGGACATAAAAGATTTGTCTACTAAATCATTTTCTAAAAAGTAGAGCAACACGTTCAAATTTTCTTCATTACCTACAATAAAAATATTAGACAAAATTTTTTTTTCTACATATCCAACTATTGTAAAGAGAACAATTAATTTAAATTCTCTACATGTACATTTCTAAGTTAATAAAGCAAGGTTAATTTAGTCTTCTTACATCTTCTGTTCATGTGAAAAATGACATTTCTTAGAAAGAATAAGAAACATAGCGTTTTTGTCAAGTTTTTTGAGGAAAATGGCATTTCTAGCCAAAATTCCATTAAAATAGCAAAAAGAAGTTAAAAACAAATAGTGGCATCGCATGTAAATGTGAATGTCGTTTCAATAAACTACGAAAAACGTACGTGGATTAAAGAAATTTACCAACAGAATCTGAACGTTATCATTCAAAAGTTCAACTGCAGACTCTTTTTATTTACCAACTTTTGACAATTCAATGAAACTTTTAGTACTTCGAAGTGTTTAAATTTAAAACTTCTATAGTTTCTGTTTTTTTTTACAATCTATAATATTAAAAAAAAAACAAGAAAAAGGACTAAGCATGAAGATGTACCGTGACAAGCTTGAGTAAATGCGAAACAATATATAGTACAAAGTAAAGTGGACAATGAATATTACAAATTATTAAAATGATACAACATTTAAGAAGAAGAAAAAAAGATGGCAAATTAGTAAGTGCCCATCGTATTGGAAAGTTCATGCCCCCCTAAAACCCTTATTTTAATGTATGTAATTAACAAATTATAACTCCCCACCAAAAAAAAAAAATCATATAAAATAAACAGAAAGCTAAATCGAAGTTTCTTTTACATTCATATCACCTTTCCCAATCCGAATTTAAAAATGAAAACGTAAAATTTTTAACAAAAGGAAAAATTTAAGAAAGAGAGAATATTGTTGTGTCACCTTGTGTTGTTTCTTTTTTTTTTTTTTTGCGTTTGCGTTTGCGTTTTACATAAAAGCGTCGGGGACCTTGAAAGTGTCAGGATCTTCATCTTGGATCCAACCAAACTTCTCCATGTAAGGATTCACGATTGATTTTGGTGGATAATCATCAATGCAGTGATTCCAGACGTTTCCTTTTGACTCCCCAACCGTTAGATCTCTTACAACTTCCCAAACGCAGCTATTACACTTGAAACCAGCTCCAAAGCTTATCATAAATACTCTATCTCCTCTCTTCAACCTCTTCTTGGCTTCCATGTAAGCCAACACATACCACAAACTACTCGCTGAAGTATTTCCAAACCGATGGAGAGTCATCCTCGCCGGTTCAATGTCATACTCGGTCAAATCCAAGCTATGTTTAATCCCATCAATCACAGCTTTTCCACCGGTATGGATGCAAAAATGTTCGATCCCGGTCTTGAAGTTGATCCCTGCCTTCAATGGAGTCCCTGATGGGAGATTCGTGGAGCCTTTACTAGGGTTTTGACGAATCTTGATTTTCTTGATGAGAAGTTTCAACATGAACCTCAAGAGCTCGGTTACGGGAAGAATCTTGGGTGTTATAATCTTGAGATTGTCTACAAAAGCCCGAGTTGCGGCTTTCGGTAGATTCTTCCCCAAGTAAAACCCTACACGGCCTTGTTCATCCTCGGATTGGACACAGCAGTTGTAAGACTCCTCTCTAGCTCCATGGTGAGTCCGTACCATACACTTGAGCTTAAACATTGCTCTCTTTCTCAAGCTACGTTTGTTAGTCAAGAGAATAGCACAACCACCGGATCGGAACAAGCAGTTGGCTAAGATCATCGAACGGTTGTTTCCGCTATACCAATTAGGGCTCAAAGACTCGGAGGTGGCAACAAGAGCTAACTTGTTTGAGTAGGTCTTGAAAATGTTCTTGACAATGTCTACGGAGATTAGACTCGCGCTACACCCCATCCCCGTCAAGTTGAAGACTTTGACATCGTCCCTCATCTTGTAATGGTTTATGATTCTTGAAGCTAAAGAAGGTGTTGAAGAGAGCATGGAAACATTGACTACGAGGATGTCGATATCTTTAGGAGAGATTTGGTTTCTCTCCAGGACTTTTCCGATGCTGTCCACGTAGAACTCTTCCATCTCGGAGATCCCATCTTGTAACGAAGGACGCTCTTCTCGACCTTCAAAGACGAGTCTTGGAGCGTAGGTTTGTTCTCCAATACCTGAGCTTACGATGGCTTTGAGAAGGAACTTGTATTCAGTTAACCCAAGGTTTTGGTTTCGATAAATGATCTCTCCACTGACCTGAGTGGTCACCATTCGATCGTCGGATGGTTTATGACATTGGTAGTCTAAGATGTAGCAATCTTTGTCTTGCTTTGAGTCTATGAGTTTCCAGATCTTGAAGAAGAGGTAACAGAGGAGAAGAGAGAACAAGAGAAAAAGAAGATCCATAATTTATTCTTTCTTTTTGTATTTTTCTTTGTTTTGGTATTTAGAAGAGATGATGAAGTAAGTAAGATACATGAGAATGGAGTGGAGACTGTAAAGGGGATTATATAAGGAGAATATGCAAATGGATGAGGAAACGACAGCTCTGAATTTTCCAGTGGGTTCTACTTCACCGTTGGGTTTTTTTTTGGGTATTTAATAGTATTATTATAGAATTTTAGTAATGTTTCGTTGACGGTAAGAAAGTTAGAACAAGTTTACGGTGATTATATTTTGACTTAGGAGAGAAGTGGGGACACGTTGATTCGGACGAAGACTTTACATGTTTTGTTATTAAAGCAGAAAAAAAAAAAACTTCATTACAATAAGTCTACCATTGTCATGTGAGCTTGAAGAAGAGAACACACAGAAAAGCGATAAGTGTAAAGTTGTCTAAAGTCATCTCAACTCCCACCAACCGAACGGGGTTTAAGTAAGTAATTACGTATCAATCTATTATTACAAAAACACAACTCAACACTTTGGCTCACACCTTCTGCGTGCGTCTCTCTTCTTTGTACTTCCCCACCTTCTCTTCTGTCTTTTGCCTTAAACACTTATTTTATCTTTCTCCCTAGCTCCCACTCTATCTATCTTAATTTTATTAAATTCATCTCTCACTCCTCCAACAAAGTTAGGTGTGTGCATGTGTATAGATATTATTTATATATATGCCTCCGGAAACATGACTTTCTATTTATGCATATTAAAAATTTCATTATACTTCTTCCTATAACTAGTAATTTTGAGTCTATATCTTTCCGCCGTGTTAATTGCAGTCGCCAATTAAATACGGACTCCAATCTACTTTGATATGATGTTTAATTGAGACTTTAAATTATTGTCACTAGGTTTTGACAAAAAAAAAAAAAAAAAAAAAAATTATTGTCACTAGGTTTGAATCTATATATTGCATGTTGACATGTTCGTAACAACTTTCATTGAAGGGTACATTTTGGTGTTATAATTTAGTTTGGTTAGTTAATGAAATAATCACGTTTTATTTGATATGATACACCAAATATTAAAAGGCTCATTTCCTCAACAACAATTAATTCATAACCAATGATTAGTCATTCGAATTTTATAATATTATATGAAAGACATGGAGTAAATAAATTATATATGGACATGGGACACATCTTATGATCTTAATATATCACATGGCTTGCTTTAAAAAATTGGATTTGTAGTTGCATAAGATTTATAGGTTTACACAAACACATGAATTAGTTTGCTTCCAAACTAAACATCACTAGGTTTACACCACCACTCTATTATTTTGTTGATATATATACTGTTAACGGTTGTAGGTAGGGTTTTGTAGAAACTCTTGATTCGCAAGTTGAGAACATACATTTTACGATTTGTTAGTTATGATTTAAGAATGAATGATCTGGCATATTCTTACTATGATTATGAATTGATATTATTGGATTAATAGTGTACATTTAAAGCTAATAATATCTTACCAAATATGTAATCGTTTATTAAACGCAAATTATATATTTCCTAAGATGTATTCATCTTGAATTAGTTGTTATATTATAGGGATGTGATTACATAAATTGGATTATCAATTCTTTTTGTCAAACTCGGTCTCAACAATTCGGCATGCAAATTAGATATTTCCTAAGATACAATGAGTATTAATTGGCATTAATTGGATGTAAATAAGTATGCTATGGATTAAAAACCGGCCCAAAAATTCGGCAATCTTATAATGTTAGTTAAAAACCCAACCCGAAGTTGGCAAAAAGTGATGGCACCCTATTGTACTTCAAAAATGTATTCCGAGCTCTATATGTGGATATACATGTTTGGTTACAAATATCCTAAGACAATTTTTAGTATATATCCGTTTAGAAAAATTCAAATCACATTATATGCTGAAAAAAATCTAAAATTTTATTAACTTTATGTATTGAATAGTAATTAAAATAATTAAATATAAGATTAATAAAAATGAAAGAAGAATTATATTTTAATCTAACATATTTATTTAAATTAGATAGATATATTTTAGAAAATTAATATTATCAAATAAGGAAATGATTGTGTTTGGTTGTAAGGATTGTTGAGAATTTAGTTGAAACATGTTTGGATACAAAGATAAGAGAGGATGACACAAAAATGTACTTCAAAAATGTTAAGATAGATTAATACATGTACTTATACTACCAAAATTCTCCAGCATCTGCTTCTTACTAGTCATTATTTTCTTCAATGAAGTTTTATATACGTTACTGAATTCACTGATTTAGTCCAATCAACAAAGATTCTATCATTTTTGTATTTGCAGTTCAATATACTAGATTAGGACCCATGCTAGAGCACGGGTTAAAATTCTTTTTATTTCTATTATAATTTTAGAATAAAATATAATTTATATGATTATTTTTAAAAGTTTTTGGGATAAAACATTATGCAATAAAATCATATGCTAAATATAATGACTTGAAAAAATACTTATTTTGTAAGTTTTATATTGTTAATTTTATAATTTTATGTATGAGAAATGGTTAGGTTTGTTGTTTGTTTTTATTTTAATTTTTGAACATGTTTGGTGATAGTTTTTTTAATATGACCGTGCTTAGGTAAAATTTTATTTTCAGTTGCACAATAAGATCTCAGAATATATTTTTATTCATTTTTTACGCCTAAAAATATATTTTTATGCCTAACAATATATATTTTGTAACAATACATGGAATACTAATGATTTTATTTAGGAAATTGTATAAATCATTTGAATATTCTCTTTCTGATTATTGTTTGGGATATTGTTAAGTGTATTTATGAATATTTTTTTTAACCAACCTATATTTAATGTATAACCTATTTTGTAACCAACTTATAAAAATTATATAGTTTACAAAAAAAAGTTGTGTACTTTCGTTTTATTATATAAAGGATCATAACATATTGAAACCAATTTATCATAAAAATTAGGAAGAAAATAGGGAAATGGTGATTGTATATATACCTTCGGTTTCTAAACCGTTTCATCTCTGTATATGTTTTCATCAATTTTTTCCTTTCTTTCTAAATTTTGGATTTAGATTCGAAGCATTATATTATTTCTTAAACGGAATATATAGAACGGGATGTGGAAACTTCGATGGAAGTTGAAATAAATGCAGAATCTGCAACATGAGTGAAGTTTTGTCAGAGTTATGATTAACTTGAATCTTGATCTTCTGCCTAGTTTTGAACTTTTGAACGAAAATTCCAGTTTGATCAAGGAATAAATGAGCTTATTAAATTCCGATTAGGGAAAAAAAAAAGAATGCATGGAAAAAGATAAATAGTCATAAGCTAGTGACCCAACTCTAGGACGGTGCCTTTAGTTATTATTATACTCGTGAATCGGTAAATTTTGGATTTTAATCACCAACTTTCGTAAACTTTCTCTTGACTTCACCGTATAATATCAAAGTTTTGTTAACCACGCCGTTTTAGGTATGTCATTTATTAAATCTTTAACCCTAAAAAAAAAATCTCAAATTTTCTCTATAATACCAAAATCTCTTATGCAATCTCTTTGTTTCGATGGATTCAAATTCAAGCTTTGACACTGGTTGTGTCGGTGAGTGTGGTGTGTCATCAATAGTGTAGAGAGAATTTGGGGTTTCCTTCCTTGGATTATGGATTTATGATATTGGAAACGATTTAGGGATTTAGTTTCTACAATTTGGTAAACGATGTTACTTTTGGCGTTAAAAACATGGTCGTTTATGCAAAACAATAGCATATAACATATAATTTACTCTGTTTTTGAGTTCTTTAACAGAGAAAAAACGACGTGCCTAAAACGGCGAGGTCAACAAAACTTTGATATTTTATGGTCAAGTCAACGAAAAGTTTGTGATTAAAATGACATCTTGAAAATTGGTGATTAAAACGTCCCAAATTTAAAAGTTGGGGATTTTTATGACATTTTTCCCAAAAATAAAACGACCAAGAGGCGCAAGACGCTAAGCAAATAGTACATCTTATGTTCTTCTTTTATTTTCCTTTTTTTCAGCAAAAATAATTTATATAGATGAATTAACGTAATGTTTTTAAAAAAACTATTTTTTTATGAATGGACTGATTCAATAGTTTTGAGCTTAAAATTACAATCTGACAACAGTTACAAAACAAAAAAAAATTCCGGCGAATAAAAAGAGAGAAATAAAGTTGGTTAACGGAGGCAGAAGATCAGACCTACTAGCACCGACGAAACAAGCTCCACAACTTTGTGACTTCGACGCCGGATCTGGTTCTTTGACCGGAGTTTTCGAATCCTGTCGCACAACCATCACCAACGGCGATTCAAACCTACCACAAAGCTTTCAGAATAGGTTAATCCTCCAACTCTCCGCCACCCAATGAACATCGTCTCCCCGACCTAGCAAATCGACATACCCGGACCCAAGCCCTTGGACTCCGAATCTATGTAACCAGAAAACTTTCCCGAGGTAAAACTAACTTCAGATCCGATCTGGTGGAAACAAAACGTGGAGACTAGAGAGAGGAGGAGGCTCTAAACAACATCTCAACAACCATAGCCCATGCAAGCCGTCAAGATCCTAAATGGATCTACCATTAACCACCATAACACTCACCGAAAAACCCACCTATCCGCATGCGTCTTCCGCCGCTGCCGCTGCTGCAGCCACTGATCCTGATGGTTGAACCGTGAAAGACTTCTCTGCATCTCCTATGGCATCTTCAAACCAGGATGAACCAGATCCGAAGCCTTTCGACCATCGGGATAAGGCCACAGCTGAAACGCATGCCGGAAAGACAACACCACTCCAGTGATGGAGAAGAAAGCTTTCCTCCCTCCTGTTGCATCTTGAATCCCAGTCTTTCAGTGAAACGCAGCCCAACCTTACCTGAAAACCGACAACAAATCAACCGCCTCAGATGGAGTGAGAGAAGACAAATCTGATGCAAGAGCATCAAACCACCACCTGAGATCTATAACGATAAATTCCCAGCCCCTCACTTCTCCACCAAGCCAACGAACCCACCAAAGAAACAAATCGACACACGCTGTCGCGAAACCTAGATTCGCCATATCTATCCCCAGATTTGATGTCGTCCTCAAGCCTCTTCATCGAGTCGTCACCAGTGATCACCACCACACGAGACTCCACTTCACACGCCGAGAAGCTCACCGAAAACTACCATCTAGAGAAACTCAACCGAAGTCGAAGGACGACATTACAGAGGCAAAACCGACGCCGGAAAGAACAAAGGAACCAGAAAAGAAGAAGAAAAAGAGCCTTTGTCGGCGCCGGAAGGGCAAACCGGAGAGGCAACCGGCTCAGATCTAAGTTTGGTTTTTAGAGAGAAGGGAGAGAAAAGTTTTTAGAGAGAGGCAACCAGTTTAGATCTCAGATGAGTTAACGTAATCGTTATACACAACTGGCTTGAGAGCCATGGTTGAGACGAAAAACACCCTGACTTAAAAATATTTGAATTACAACCAAACTTTGCTAACAGATGAGCAACATTATTACAATTCCTGGATGAATAAACATATTGAATCTTTTGAAATAGAGATGACCAATACTTAATGTCCTTGTTGATACCTTCAATGCTTGTGTTAAAAAGCTCTTTGTTAAGCATTTTTGTAAATGTGCCATTGTCACCCTCAAAAACAACACTGGTTAGTCCTCAGATCCAGGTTTGTTGAATTGCCACTAGTAAGGCCTTGGCTTCTGCTTCCAATGGGGATGATGTATAGCCTAGAACTGAAGCTCCCCAGCCTTGAGAAACTCCATCATGATCACGAAGTATCCAACAACATTTTTCTTGGTTAGTAGAAGGATCGAAAGAATCATCATAATTACACTTAGTAAAGGGATGTGAAGGTCTTATCCATTTTTTCATTGCTTGTTGAGTTACTTGATCTCTTATTTCATTACCTTGTTCCAAATAACGTGAAAATTCTCGAACATCTGATTGTTACCGTAGAACAATAGTTTTCGGATTTTCATGCATACCATCAAAGATGAATTTGTTTATGGTTTTCGAAAGTGCCATAAAAACAAAAAAAGGAAAATATATTATGTTAGATGGAGTATTTTTAGCATGATGATAGTCAAATAAAGCTTCAATGAAGGATTCAGAGTCCATATATGAGGACTAGATGAAAGGAGCATGAATATTTGATAGTTGCCATATTGATTCAACATATGGGCACATAAAGAGGATGTGTTCAATGGTTTTGTTACTCTGAAAACATCTAGAAAATATCGGATCTAGATTCATTCCATGGGTGGCTAAAAGTGTAATTGTAGGTAGTGATTTTGAAAGAATACACCAAGAGAAAGTGTTTCAAATCTTCTGCTTCAATGTTGTTGATCCATGAGGATAGGTGGAAGACCATTTGGTTGGTTTGGATTGTGCATAGATAACCAATATCATGAACGAACCGTATAATTACCCGAGTTTGTATAATGCCATATAATTTTATGTGGGTGTTCAGTGCGAGACAGATAAATATGAATGATGTGTTCCTGATCTTCGTCGATGATGTTTCCTCTGATTTTGTTATTGTCCCTATAGCGACAAGTACTCCGTGAAGAGATAAGGTTTCTGAGATGAAAACTATTGTCTGGAAGAGAGCTATGAATTGGTTGTGGAGGGTGAGTTAATGTAATGTTGTCATGGTTCACCCGAACTGTTTTACCATTACTAATAGTACAATGGTACACCTTATGTTCTATTTTATAAGTTTTTTTTTGTTAAAAACACAAAATCTTAAAGAATTATAAATGTATTTTTATTTTTACATGACATAATATTATTTCATATTTATTTAAAAGAGTTTAACCAATTAGATAAAACACTACAGAATACAAATGATCATAATATACTAAATAAACATAAATAATGTATTGAAATTTGAAAAAAATCTTTTAAAATGGAACAAACATAAAAAGCTGAAAGGTCTTATAATTTGGAATATAGGAAGTATATGATAAGCAAAAATGGTCATATTAGCATAAGGAACTCATTGGATAAAATATTTACCATTATTTATGTTGGGTAAAATTTTAACCCTTAAAATAATATTGGAGAAAGTCAAATATAAGTTCATGAAACTCTATAACTAATTGAAAAGATAAAGAATATACCAACAATTTCCAAGGTTAAAAAATAGTTCTAATTATTATTAATTCCCAAAATCATTTTCCGATCATTAATCATTGACCTTAATAAAAACCAATATTCGGGATGATCAGAAACCGTTAATCAAAATTTAATCCCATGAGATTAAGGATAGAGAAAAATTCTTTATGAAAAGAGAACTTAACTCGACACAACAACACATGAAATTGAGAGCAAAAGCAAGAGATTAAACGGAAACTTCAGAATGACAACGTGTAATTTCTTAAAGTGATTAGGATTGAAAGATTGATTAGTTGTCTTGTTATCCCAGAAAATTAAATATTAGATATATATCGGCTTTTATGCGTTATGGATATTTTTTTATCAATAAAAAATAATGTTATTTGATATTTGTTTTGTGGTTTTGCATAAATTCTTGTGAAGAGATTAAAATTGCTTGGAAAATTTAATCGTATAATTATTTGTATATTTTTGGCTTGATTATCTGTTTGATCTTTCATCTTTTCCTTGTATTTTACTTAGCTCTGGAAAAAAATAAATTAAAATTAAACTTGTTTGTCTTACCTAAATTGATTTTTGACACTTATGGCGAGTTCTTTTCATCATTGTGACTGATCCATTATGTCTATCTTTGTTTGTAGTATAAATTTTTTGGGGGGAAAAATCCTACACGGCATTGTTCTTGTTTGAATTTGCCTCGATTCATCACGAGTTACTAAGTACCCTAAGAATTCTCCTGAAGCTATTCCAACAAAATATTTGGTCCGGTTTAGTTTCATTTGGTATTAGATAGATTATAGTAAAATACTTTCAAATGAGACTTGGTATGTACATGCTTTTATTAGACGATTTTACAAACATGTCAAACTTTTTCTAAACTAAAACAGTCGTCAGTTCTTATTTGACTTTTATACATACATTATCGTTTAGATAAATTAATACTAAGACAAGCATTTAAAAAGTTGGTTGTTTGATGGATAACGACGGAACATCTATAAATGCAGTCAACTAGGCTGCTTGAAAACACATAATTTTCACAAAATAAATACAATTTTTTGTAATTAGAAGTCTTCTTCTACTGTTTTTGTTTATTTTTTTTTGTTAAAAGGGTTTGAAGTCTTCTACTGATTAGTGAGGTTTACTTTGACTTCCGTGATATATCGGACTCGTGACTAAGATTTATAAAATGAGGTGACGACATTATTATTAGTCAAGCAAAACGACTTGGTCCGAGTTTGTTCATTAATTATTTGAGAAATCGCCGTTATTGTCCCAATAAATACACACATTCATATAGTGTATTATACAATGATAAAAATGCAAAATAAATAGTGACAAAGATTGATACCAAACCCACTAATAATATTCTCCACGTTCTTGAGTACTCTAAAAATATCTGCCTGGTCAACGCTTATGACACTTGTCCAGTATAATTGTAAGTAAACACTCTTCAGTTTTATGACAAGTAAAAAAAATACTCATGTTTTCACTTTTTTTTTCCTCAAAATATTTTTAGCATTTACATTGCTTTAAAATATAAGATAACTCAACCTGAAATTAGGATAACTATTCAATGTTTATCATATTATAGTTATTCAATGATTATATTATTTTTATAGATGAACGGAAAAATTATTCTTAATTATTATTGAACAATAGTTCTAGTACTTACATGCGTATAGGGGCTCAAATAATTGAATTATTGAGTGCAAAAATAAACATGGACAATATTTCCATTGAAAGGGAAAATTATTCTAATTTATTTTGTTATATCATATTAGAACTATATATGTCATATATTAACAAAAGCTTTATATATTGGTAATTTTCAACTCTTTATTTTTATTTTTTGTTCTCATTTTGGATTCTTTGATCCCAATGAAAGATTCTAACGATGTAGTATGTACACTATTAGCTCGTTGGTGTTTCGTCGCCATATAAATACCATAGTTGTCCATATATACCATCGCATTGTTCTTAAAGCTATCTACTAAACTTTCATCTTACGTATACAAAACACATAACAAAATAATAAACTAAATGGCTATTTTGTGGGGGTTTCTGGTTATGACATCGACAAATTAATTTGCCATAATTACAAATTAGATGCAATTGTTTGTACATTTACATGCACGTGGGGAGCTAGCTTATACTAAGTCTACTCACTTGTTTATTTTTGTTCATTTAATTCTTTCGTAGTCCATACTGAGTCAATTTGATTTTTCTCTTTCGTATAAAATATTCAGTACATGATTATACATAACAATCAATAAACGACTGTATAAAATATTCAGTACATGATTATACATAACAATCAATAAATGACTACACCCCTAATCGAGGGTTCCCATCTGTATTTTCATAACCATAACAATTTCAAAAAAATTCTAATAAAGGTCGAACATGCTGCATGTGGTCACGTTTTATAGATTAGACATGATAATGGAAAATCATTCGTATACACAGAAAAAGCAAGACATTATATTCGGCTCATCAGGGAATACTGTAGGAATGTCATTGATGTAGTTTATTGTTGATAGAAAATATTTAAATCTGGAAGATGATATATATATATATATATATAGTTTACAAAGTAAATATTCTCCTACAAAGTAAATGCAGTACCACCATCATTCACATAAATACTTTTTATTAATACTGAAAACACTATAAAATTACAATAAACCGCAATATACTTTTGATATGGATGTACGTTGACAAAAAATAAAAATATACTTATAGTTAGTATTATCAATTATGTAGGTCACGGACAGACATTGTCGCATAGACTAAATCGAACATACGTAATTTAGCATCATAGTAACGAGCCGGGACTGAATTTAGTATTTACGTTTGTTTAATCTGTTCTGGTAGCAGGTGCGTCCTTCATTCACTTTCGATAATTATAAGAATTTAAATTGTATCTAATCGTTGAGATACAAGTCAACGCGACTGAACATATTAAAAATTGTTAAAGAATATACATCCTACAAAAATTCAAGTCTCTGCATAAAACTCTTTTCAATTACCAAAATTATTTGAAGTTTCAATAGAAAAATAATTACCAAAACTATATGGTGAGTTATATAATACCTTTAATACTCTGTTAAAAAAAAAAATATACCTTCAATACTAGATTGTTGTCAACGCGATGCATGAATGATGTATTTTTTGTTGTTTATATTTTCTTATTGATTTGTGATTATGATAGATCGAATCATATACATGATTTGATTTGATTGTTTGATATACATACTATATAGTTGATGTGATTGTTCATATATGACCGCAAATTAGT